>NC_089752.1:96249057-96549057 GCF_040412425.1 Macrobrachium rosenbergii
AATCCCGTTTTCTTGAGAACTTGAATCCACCGACTCGTGAAAACGCCTACCCAGCTTCTATAGATTTCTCATTGAATTTTTTCTGTTTTGGTTCAAAGGTAATATTTTCAGCTAATTTTTGTTGTTTAGTTACTATTGACGTTAATAATTAAGATTCTTGTACATAATGGTATCGCAAGCATTTCTTTTTCTTTATTTCTATATGTTCACAATGAAAGTAAGCTTCCCTGCTTTAGACGACAGATCAATAGTTAGATAGTACTATACTGCTGATAAGTAATTCAAATTTTACATGTCTTATTTTGAAGAACCGTGAAATCTCGGTTCTGCAGGATCTCTTTTGACTTCTAATCCATATGCTTAATACATATATGCTTGTATTATGGCAAAGATATAAACAAGAGTTTGTGAATACACACCGCCCACACACACACACACACACACACACACACACACATATATATATATATATATATATATATATATATATATATATATATATATATATATATATAGAGAGAGAGAGAGAGAGAGAGAGAGAGAGAGAGAGAGAGAGAGAGAGAGAGTTTTATTGCTTATACACACGAGACATTTTGTATCATCACAAACCCTTTAACACGGACTGTGTTGGGAAAAAGTTACACCTAACGGGAATTGTAATTGATTATTGTCCCTGTTCCTTTCAGGTTTCGAGCCTGGGCTTTCAGATTAGATAGATACAGAGGTAGACAGTCGACTAATCCAGTCGGAATAGGTTCGAATTCTGGCCGATGCAGATGGACTTATTGACTGTGAATCTCTTTAGGTGCACTTCACTCCTGAGGTATGGTGAACCGTGAATGTGATATTAAGGGGTGCTTATGGATATATATATATATATATATATATATATATATATATATATATATATATATATATATATATATATATATATATATATGGTTATATAGTTTTATCATTTATATACACGAGGCTTATTTATACTCGTGTTTATTAAGCTACAAATACCAACCCCGTTTTGAATAATGAATTCCCAAGGGATAGTGAAATGCAGTGGGCCTATTTGTGTATTAACATTTGTGACAATAAAAGATTTCAAATGCATAAGTGAAAAGTCTTTGTATATATATACATATGTATATGTACACACACACACACACACACACACACATATATATATATATATATATATATATATATATATATATATATATATATATATATATATATATACCTTAACAATTAATATCCCTTAATATTGAACTCACTTGGGAATTTGATAATGAAGGGATATTTGCGACTTAATAACCAAGTATAAACAAGACAGCGTGGCAGAGCCTAGTTGGCTTAGGTTAGCTCTGTTGTGGCCATTTGAACAGTAGCCAGTTGGCTTCAGTGAGCTGCGCAGTGGCCAGTTGACAGAGGTAAGCTGGACTGCTGCACATTGATAGTTCCAAGGTGGCTTGTGGCCAGTTGAAAGCTGGGTGGGGAACTGAACTGCAGCCAATTAACAGCTGGCAACCTGGCTGAACTGAACTGCAGCCAATTAACAGCTGGCAACCTGGGCTATGGCCAGTTGGAGTCAATGAGCAGGGCTGGTGGCGGTTGACCATTATAAACTAGACTGCATCCAGCTGACAGTAGTCTGCTAGGCAAGGGACAGATGCTCTGGCTATAGTTGGGCTGCAATCAGTTCACAGTGACAAGCTGGGCTGTGGCCAGTTAATTTCAGCAAGCTGGCCTTTGGCCAGGTGACAGTTGCAAGCTAAGCTGTAGCTTAATGATAGTGGCAATCTGATGTGTGGCCAGCTGATTTTGTTGAGCTTGGATACTGGCAGCTGACTGTAGTGGTCATTTAACTGCAACGAGCTGGGCTAAGGCTAGATGACTTTGGCTAGCTGAACTTATGCCAACTGGACATGGTAAGCTGAGCTACATCCAGTTAAGATCAATGAGCTGAGCTGTACCGATTTGGTTTTGGCAAGCTGGTTATGGCCAGTTGGCCTTGTGATCTGGGTGGCAGCTGTTGACTGCTGTGAGTTGGGTTTGTCCCCTTACAGCGCCAAGCTGGACTGTGGCCAATTGAGTGGTAAGCCGTCCTGAGGCTGGTTCAGTTTGGTAAGGTAGGCTGAGGTCAGTAGGCAGTGGTGAACTGGGTGGTGAACAGTTAACAACAGCGAGTTAGGATACAGCGAGGTGGTGACAGTCGCAAGGTGATCTGTGGCCAGTCGACTCCAACAAGCTGGCTGGGGCTGGCTTGTCAAGCTGGACTACAGCCAGCTGGACCCAGTAAGCTGGTCTGTAGCCACTTGGCAGTGGTGAGCTGAGGTGTGTCCATTTGGCTTTGGCAAGCTGGGTTGTGGTCAGTTGATTTGGTATGAGCTGGGTGGCTGCTGGCTGACCAATGTGAGTTGGGCTATGTCCTCCTAACAGTGATAAGCTGGGCACCAGCCAGTTGCCTTCGGGTGAGCTGGGCTATGGCTAGCTGACAGTTGCAGGCTGGTTAAGGTAAGCTGATGTCAGGTGATAGTGGTGAACTGGGTGGCAGCAAGTTGTTGCCAGTAGTGAGCTGGGCTGTGGCCAGTTGACAACTGCAAGATAAACTAAAGCCTGTTAATGGTGGGGAACCGAGGTTTGCAGCTTGGCTATGTCCAGCTGACCCACTGTGAGCTGGGTAGTGGCCAGTTGATAGTAACAAGCTAAGCTGGGGCCATTTGGCACTAGTGAGCTGGTTTGTGGCTAGTTTACAGTGGCAAGCTGGGCTGTAGCCAGCTGGACCCAGTAAGCTGGGCTGTGACCAGCTGATGATGGTGAGTTATGCTGTGGCAGGTTGGTAGCAGACAGCTAGACTGGGCCATTTGGCTTTAATGGGCTGGATTGTGCTAGTTGCTAGTTGACTGTGGCAAGCTGGACTAAGGCCTGTTGACAGCAATGAGTTGGGCTTTGGCCACTTAAGAGTGGTGACTGGCTTGTGGCTTGTTGATAATGGTGAGATGGGCTTTATCCTGTCTGACTGCAGTGACACTGTTGAGCCGGGCCATGGCCAGTAGTAGTAATTTAAGCCGAGATCTATATACTCTTACCCTCATTCTACGCAAGGTGTTTGAAGGAGATTTAAAAGTGAAACTGAATCTCAATTATTCCTGTCCGTTTCCTTTGTTTCTCCTGTTTTCTCCAGTACCAGAGTTATTCCTAGGCAGCTGTTCCTCATCTGAAATGCAGCTACGTCAGATATTATGACAACTGTATGCATTAAAATGGCAGTGGCCTCAATTAATTTTAGCGTTTGTTTATAAAATTGAGTCTATTTTGCTAAAGTTTTCCCGATATATATCGTTTGCTTGAAAATGCAAAAGGCAAAACATCTTGCAGCCCTTTGTTTCACTTATAACCGTATATATATATATATATATATATATATATATATATATATATATATATATATATATATATTAAGAATTTTTATCGGATGTAATAAAATAATAAAATCCTGGAATACGGGGCATAACTGTCATTAACGCATAATTGGTAGATGGGTGATGTGGAACAATAGCAAAAGAGCACAGAAGCCAAAAGGAACATCATGACTGCAGCGAAAGTACCAAGAATGCGTAGTCTTTTAATGAACCCCAGTTTTTAACAAAGCCTCGTGATCTACACCTACGTGGTTGCAACGCTAAGGGCCGAGCGAGAGTGATGACCGGGAGTCATGTAGGCTTATGAAATGATTACCACGAGAGAGTAACAAGTGCTGAATGCGCCCACAATTGTGTGCCTCGGGAAGCGTGTGTCAAAATCATGTTCACCACAACTTTGGCCAGAATTAGTACTCTCTCTCTCTCTGTGTTTACTTTCCTGAACACCATTCCTTTTGCTGGCCGTTCTAGTATTCTTGTGACAATTATTGTATCTGCCTGGCTATTTAAGTTATTTTGCACATACGCACACATGTGTGTGTGTGTGTGTGTGTGTGTGTGTGTGTGTGTTTTTAATAACTGCAATGCCCTCTTAAATTCTCATTTTCTTCACGCTTTTTGGATACGCTTGTCACTACGAAGCCTTAGAATCGATCAAAACAAAGAATAAAATGAAGTAATTCTGACATCAGTAACCGGATCTAAACTCGCATCCGGAGTATCAGAAGTAGGTCGCGTTAACTCATTTGACGACGAAGAAGGCATTGTGATTATTACACTTACAGACGTATCTGGTAACAAATGAACAGTAGAGTCCCTCTTTCTCTTATATATATATATATTTATATATATATTATATATATATATATATATATATATATATATATATATATATATATACTGTGTGAGGTGACTTGTCGAGCACTTGCTATTTGTTTGCTCCTCCGTTTGATATTTCTTGAAGGTTACTAACCCAAGTGATAACCAGACCTAAATGTTATGTAACCTTTTTGATTGCAAGACCACAGTATAGTCTTGCCTCTCATTTATCACACATAGTCGACATAAATGGTGGAGTTCCATCTCCCATAAATGTCTATGAATATCTCAGCTTCTTTCATTTTGAAATCTGCATCAGTATTGATCAGAAATTCTTTAGAAATGAACCAAATTTCTATCGGTCATGACTTGATGGTTGGCAATCAGAAAGGTTATTCAGTAATGGACATTATGCAATACAGTTAACCTCCCTTCAACCGCAGACTTTTCTTGCACTTTGCATTTCGTTAATGTAATATATATAACAAACTGACCTTTAAATCTTAGTTCATATTATTGGAGACTTTTTCCCTCAGTTCAAAATAATCAGCACATGATAAAATTATCCTTTTCTCTCCGCGTCTGATGAAAGGCCTCCGTCATTTTTCGTTTCACTCATCGCTTTTATGTTGAGACTTGAAACTGATATTGACATCAATAATAGTTAGTGACTCAGTGGAAAGATGGTAGATGTCATTTCTCCAGCCAGATAAGCTCCAGAGAAAGAGGCATTACGGGAGGAGCCCTCATAAGCATCGATTAAAGGCCACTTTTTTCCTCTTTTGTTCAAAAATACAATGTTGTCATGGATACGTCATCTTTAAGCTTTGATTATCTCCCTCAGAGAACGAGACAGCGTCGTCTTTTCAGAGGCTGGATCATAGTGGCCCCAGGTCTGTGTGGAGAGTCCATGTTTATTATGCCTGTCCGTGTGATGTGTACGTTCATCAAACGCTGCTGTATGTCACCGAGTCTCCTTTTCTTATTTTCGCGCAGTTTATTTTGCGCGTTCCTATAGGGTGGGTTCATATTGTCCACCTCCATTGCTTAAATCCTGTTTTCTGAAACTGGCTCATATGACAGAAGTGCCTGTCAATAAAAGGGTTGTTTTTAGGAGCGTCGCCGAAACCCACGAATTTCAGTCTCATAACGTATTGGAAACCGAGGTTCACAAGAAGGAAGTCAGTGCAACTGTTCTCAGGGATTAGGCACTCCCAATACATGTCACTGCTTACATTTATGCTCTGAATATTATGGAAAATTAGAGATTTTAATCTATAGATTCTTTCTGTTCAGTATATCTTTCAATAAGGGCCGATCAAAGGACAAGAACCCGCGCTGTTTCAGGACAAATTTTATTTCAGGGTAGCAACGAGCATTTGTCTCAGCTCCAGCAGTTCAGATCAGGAACTTCCGCCAACCCTAAGATGGACCTAATATTTTTCCATCTGTTCTTTGAACGTAAAGATCGCCGTCTATTTCCCCAAGATACTAGATTAAGACGACCATGTGATAGTATGGGGTCCTACTTAGAAAACAACCTATATGAAGGTTGCAGCAATTTTCATAGTATGGCGACAAATCTTTGAGAACTGTGTATTGCATTTTCCACCCTTCACCTAATCCCGGGTAATGCATAGCACCTAACAGTAACAACCATAAATGCAGTTTAGTAGTGTGCGTTTTTTCGCAATAACAGTGCACAGGCATACTTATACAAGCGAATGACCTTTGTTTTACTTTAGGCCTACTGAGATTTTTCTTAAGGCATGACGGTTAAAGGGATCCCTTCGCTAACAAGATTTGTCATCCCTGAAAAGCCATTGGCAACAAACAAATCTGAGAGAAATATGATGGCTATGGATGCCTAGAGGGTAAAATGTGAACCTTTAAAAAAAAAGGACGAAACGATGTCTCCAAGTTCTGATGGACAGGATGCGTCAAGGTGAAATATTCAACATACATAACTTATGGGAAAACATTAGAGATAACAGAATTACGAATGGACAGCTCTGCCGGTGAGCCTGGAACGACTGTTACAAATGGCACACCATCCGTTACTTATAACTCGGCAGCAAGTACCACCAGCTTGCTTGTTATAATGGTCAGGAAAACTGCGCAAATTTTACTCTGCAGGGCCTATTGGACAACCTGATTCTCATTTTGCCCTTTTCTATTTTATCGGGGAAAGGCCTATCCTGCTTTTCAGGAATTCTTCTCTTTTTCACTACGATAACCAAAAACAAATAAACTTCCGGACGAAAGTTATATTAAATAGTATTTGGTTTAGAAACAAAATGAAGCAAAAATCTGTCAATACTCATTTATTTACGATTTCGTTATATTTGCCCACTTTACACATATAGGCTAGCATGCTGTCCTGTGGAGGCTTGCATTTCAATTAATGGCGCTTTATGCTAGTCCCCGAAGAATATTTTCGAGAAATAATAATAATAATAATAATAATAATAATAATAATAATAATAATAATAATAATAATAATATCACCAAGGCTTAAATGGAAGTTGAGCTGTCAAGTTTAATCTAGAATACGAAATCTATTAAAAGACTGAACGTTTAATCCATCAGCCTCAGGGCTGTCATCGAGAGGAATATTCCCTCAAACGTAAGGCTTTATAGTTATCAATAATCTCGTCACGATCATTGTACTCTTAAATGTATGTGTGTGAGTGTTGTTGCATGATCACTATAAGGCTTATAGTGTTCATCTCTATCATCGCCTTTACAAGCCCCATCGTAAATGCTGTTGTTGATGATGGCGATTCTATCGAATATTTAAAAATAGTCTTGCGGATTACCTCAGCTTTCTCGTATTACTTTAATTAAAGTTCAAAGAAGTGTTCCAGAGAGAGAGAGAGAGAGAGAGAGAGAGAGAGAGAGCTGGCAAGGTTCGAAATAACAGCCGATTTTAAAGGCGATGTCAGCGATTCGCCAGAGCGGGAAAGATCAGGTGAGCGTTCTCTGTGAAATAAAGACGACTCTTCAAGGTTACAAACTTCACTCCGATACGCATACAAACATCACAAGAAAAACGCCTGCGGGAACTGCGTGTATTATTAACCAATATGTTCACACACACACAAACACACACACACTCACAAACAAATCCAGAAACAATCTTTGGCACAAATACGCACAGAACAAACTGTGACAGTTATAGCGTTTGTATTTACGTACGTTCAGAGACTTTTGGCGCGGGTTTGTTCCTGCATGGAGTGCATTGCTTTCTTGCAGATGTGCAGTTGGGATTAGTACCTGATTTTTTATCTGTTATGTTTTCACGCAGAATGATGTAGATACAACTGAAACTTGGTACATCCGCAGTTTGCTGATCTTGTTTGGTATTCTTTCAATGTAGGATCAGTTTTATTTATCTACATTTCTCAGAGGGAGGCAAAACCCTTACGGAGTCTTATAGAAAATCTATTTTTTCCCGTGAAAAAATTTAATATTGAGAAATAACAGTAAAGAATTATCCACTAATGAATAAAATTGTTCTGTTTATAATCAGTACACAAGTGAACACATTGAATCGACCATACAAATAGTGGATAACAGGTTTTTCATTAATGTATAGACAGACTAGTATCGACGGGCGTTGGCATAAAAACAATGAATTCAAGCTGGCGATAAAATTCGCTGGACACTTGTTTTTGACATTATTTAAGAGGTTATGTGTTACTACTGCCCTGAAAATGTCATGCGCCCGTGCATGTAGCCAAAGAAGAATAAAAACAGAAAAGAAAAGTTTTTAATTTTTGGAACAGAACTTGAAATATGACGCAAACATCTGATAACATAAAGATGAATGCTGGTTTAACAAAATTATTAATCGTTCCTATTAACTAAGCATAAAAGAAAATTTGTTTGTTTTGTTTCATCTGAAATAGCACCTAGGATGTTTAGTATGGCATTCGTCACTTAAGGAAAAATGCCAGCATAGTCTAAAACATCAAAACGAATTATTTCTATGAAAGGCCACACGTAGGTGAAGACTTCTTGAACGAATACCACCAGTCAGTTCCTCATGCAAGATCTCTCTGCACACAGCAGACAAAGGAAACGCTTCTCCTTTCCTTGGTGTCGACAGAGCCAATGAAAAGTCAGGTTGGTGAGCGTCACCCACCAGCGCCTTACAGGAAGGAAGTTCATTCCCTCATCCCCGGGGAGAACATTTTAAGCCAAGCCAAACAAAGTCACGTGATCGCGCAAGGGCCCATCAGTTGCGCTGCGTTGAAATGAATGTTTGCGCTCATTAATGAGATTTTGCTCCCCCGCCAACTGAATATTCAAGAAACACTTCTCTGGAAAAAAGAGCAACAGTGGCCTTCCTAAATATGTTATGTTATCCAAATCTCTCTCTCTCTCTCTCTCTCTCAGTTACTAAACGCTCAAACACATTCGTTCTTTACCGGTTTCAGTGTGTTTCGATTCGTAGAAGAGCTACACATCATTTAATGAAGATGTTGGCAAATGATGCGAATAATATATTCATGAATATGACAATTCTTGTACTTGTTTTTTGTTTCGAAACCTTACGTGAGAGGAGGATTAATGCGCTGACATCAGCGTGTTTTGGCACAATGGACAGAACTCTATACAATTGGCTGCCAAGATTGTCTCACTTACTTTGTTTGAACACAAACATTGCTTTCTCACTGACAAAACATGTTTCACTTGCCAGGGAACGGTCGCCTTTACATCCTCACTAAACAAGAACAGAGAGTGCCAAACACTTCGTCCGTAGAGCTATAGGCATGTTTTGAGAGTTAAACGTAGTCATGTATACCCTCCTTTGTCACGACAAGCACCCTCGATAAGAAGGATTTGCTCTTCCCACACCGCGCCATTCATATGGGGGAACAACACCAATCCTCCTCTCGCTCTTTTTATGAATGTAGTAGACGATTGGTCTCAGTTCAGAGTGGCCGGGGAGGATGGCAGGGGAGCGAGCAAGTAGGCGTGATGACGTCACGGATGTCTCAGTGACGTCAGTGGCGGTGACGGGAGTGGAGAGGGGTGTGTTCAGTGACCCCTGTGACGCCTGGCTCCGAGTTCTTCCTTCTGCATCTCGATGAACACTTGCTTCACCACTTTTCGCGGTGCTTGTATTATGAGTCATGGGAAACAGGAAGGAGCAACCAAGTTTGGACGCTTTTATTGTGGGGCGGGGGCCTGATAAAGGTGCCATGAAAGTCAATATATCATTAATAGTTCATGAAAAAACAAATTTTAAGCACACGTAAAATATTCCGTTGATTAAAAAGAATATATCGATTACCTCATTCGAGAGTACTATTCAGTTATTTGTTTTATATACATACATTTATGTGTGTATATATATATATATATATATATATATATATATATATATATATATATATATATATATATATATATATATATATATATATATATATACACACAAAAAACTAAAACCCTTCCAGAGTTAAATATTTTATTTCAGTAACCGTCATCTGCATCCTACAATATACTTGTATAGTCTGACAATGTCTTGATAATATCTTCAATATTTACATCTAAAACTTTAGTTTATTGTGCTTCCCCTAAATTTTTATTTTGGGATATTCTCTGAAAAATATTTGTGTGTTTGTACCTACATAAAAGTGGCGATGATTTTGTGAAATTGTGATTCATCGTCTTTTGGTTTGTTTTTCATTTTATGTAGAAGGTTTTTTTTTATATTATGTAGAATCCTGACACATATTTTCTATCAATTAGTTACCTTTCTTAAGATCATTAAGGATCATTCACAAAACGTGAATGTAGCCGTAAAATGGAAACGTTTGTAAACCGCTACCTAATATAAAGCTTTATTACAAAGGCTCTGTGCTTTGTGTGTGTTTATATAAAAACAGATGTTGTTCTGCCATAAAATGAATTCTTCACAAAGAGTTGTCATCAGAGGAAAAAAGTCCAGCTAACAGCTAAATCAAGAATAGAGTACAGTGACAAAAGCCTTCACTTCGGTACAGCAGCCCCATGAGACTGCTGTAATCTTTCTCACTCTCCCTGTCATTACTCCCCTGAAATTCCTATTTCCTCCTCGGTCACATTTTCCCAACTACAAGGAGGCGGCTACTCATTTCATCCAGCCCTTGGGGACGCTTCTTTTGACAAGACGGAACTCGTCACAGTCAACAATTCAGCAGTCCCTTTATGAACTCAGAAGTAGCTCGGTAGCTGGTCTTCAGCTGAAAGCAGGTTTCTTCCTCTGTCTTCTATTTCAAGAATGATTGTCCCATTATATCCCCCTTACCACCTTTTCCATAAACCTCTCTCAAAATAGGTCCATTTCACCTTTCAACTAGTACTCAGTTTCTAACCGAACAATTTTAAACCAGTTTTTTATACATTTTGTTGCCTGTTTTTCATGTTTTCTTCCATATTCCTTTTATTTCCTTTATTTTACACAAGTCTTGCAAGGCTGAATGCTCTTATACCAATTACATCTGTGGGCGTTTCTGAGAGGATTCAAGAAGAGACTTTGGGTAAAAGAGTTCTTGTCAATTGTATATGTTATTAAGTTCAATATTAAGGCTTTGCAGTAAGGAAAATTCATAAATATTAATATACATATATATATATATATATATATATATATATATATATATATATATATATATATATACATACATAAATACATACATATATACACATACATATATACAGGGTGTAACACGAATTTATGCAATACTTTGAGAAATGAAAGAAAACGTAATTTTGAACGGAAAATGTTGTATTAGTCGGCTGCATTTATGAAAAAAAGCACCTTACCCCCAAAAATTGCTAGTTTCTCAACTGGTTATTGTAGCATCAGGTGTGCTTCATAACATATCAAAAGTCTAGCACAATCTGACCATGCTAAAGGTCTGATTTCCAAGATGACGTCTATAATAGCCCCTAAATCCTTAAAATGCCCGTTCCTCTTCATTATTCAAACTAAACAAGTAATGATGGTGCCTGACACCTTATTTGGGGATCTGGAAGCCCAATTAGCATATCTGCATTATATTGAAGTGATTAAGCACTCACAAAATCCAAGATGGCAGACCAATATGGCCACCATACTATGAAAATCTCCATTATCCATTCTAATTTATGTTATACTAGTAAATTTAGTGTCTAAACACCTGTTTTGGTGATTTGGGAATCCAAAGAGCATATCTGAATTACAGTATATTGAAGTAGGTCTAATTACGTATATACAATATGGCTGCCAAACAAAAACAAAAAAATACGTAATTACTTATTTCAACTCATTCTACACAGGTAAATTTACTGTCTAAACCCCTGTTTTGGGAATCTAAGTATCCAATAAATTTATTTAAATCACAGTATATTACAAGGATTACAAAACTACAAAAAATCATCATTATTCATTTCAACTCATATTGCAGAAGTAAACTTAATGTCTAAACTCGCGTTTTGGGAATATGGCAATCCATTTAGCCTATCTGAATTACAGTGAACAGGAGTCATTATATATCTAAACACATAATCAATGACGGAGGAGCAAAATAGCTGCCAAATTATGAAAATCCCCATTACTCATTTCAATTTACTTTACTCGCGAAAATTTGGTGTCTAAGTCCCATTTTGGAAATCTGGAAATCCAACCAACTTATCTGAATAACAGTACATTGTGATTGGATTTTTCAATATCTAAGATGGGGGACCAACAAGACCACCAAACTTAATATAGTGATTACTGGTAAAATGTTATCATAAAGCCTATATCATAAATTTCTGAAGAACCAGGTTTACAAATATTCATTGTCGCTTTCTTCTTCCTGTAAAGCTTGATTGTGTGGATTCTCACAGATTTTCAACTTGACATGGCCCACAAGCAGGTGTGCATGGTAGTTCATAGCCCTTGCAACTGCAATGCGTTTGACAGGCACTTTCGCAATTACAGTGGACCATCTGAAGGAGGCTTCCTGGTGCAGCAGTTTTCTTGCTCATAACTGGCAAGAGTACTGATTCACTTTCATCTTTGCGTTACAATGTTTTGATAAAAAAAAAAAATCCTCTCCTACAAGTCATTTGTTACCCCAGAACGCCTCCCACCCACCAAGTCCTCGACAAAATTTCATAGATTTAGAGTGTGTTACCAGATCATGGTGTGAGCTGGAAACGAAAGAGACATGAGTGTGGTGGTTTGGGGATGGAAATTGGATTACAATCAGTTTGTGCCAGTTATGAGCAAGAAAATGCTGCACCAGAAAGCCTCCTTCAGATGGTCCACTGTAATTGCAAAACTGCTTGTCAAACGCATTGCAGTTGCAAGGGCTATGAACTACCATGCACACCTGCTTGTGGGCCATATCAAGTTGAGAACTGTGAGAATCCTCACAATCAAGCTTTACAGGAAGAAGAAAGCGACAATGAATATCTGTAAACCTGGCTTTTCAGAAATTTATAACATACGATTTATGATAACATTTTACCAGTAATCACTACACTAAGTTTGGTGG
The DNA here is from genome assembly GCF_040412425.1 of Macrobrachium rosenbergii. Lineage (NCBI taxonomy): Eukaryota > Metazoa > Arthropoda > Malacostraca > Decapoda > Palaemonidae > Macrobrachium > Macrobrachium rosenbergii. The sequence goes on from NC_089752.1 coordinate 96,261,812, forward strand.
CCTTTTTGGTCCCCAATCTTAGGTGCTGAAAAATCTAATCACTTCAATGTACTGTTATTCAGATAAGCTGGTTGGATATCCAGATTCCCAAAAAGGGGTTTAGACATCAAATTTACATGAGTAGCCTAAAGTAAATTGAAATGAGTAATGGGGATTTTCATAATTTGGCAATTATTTTGCTCCTCCGTCATTGATTTTGTATTTATATATATATATATATATATATATATATATATATATATATATATATATATATATATATATATATATATATATATATATATACACATATATATACATATATATTATATATATATATAAATATATATATATATATATATATATATATATATATATTTAAATCACAGTATATTATAGTGATTACATATTTATAAAATCTAAGATGGAGGACCAATATGGCAGCCAGACTACAAAAAATCATCATTATTCCTTTCAACTCATATTATAGAAGTAAACTTGCTGTCTAAACCCGTGTTTGGAGTATATGGCAATCAATTAGCCTATCTGACTTAGAGTAAACTGAAGTGATTATATATATATATATATATATATATATATATATATATATATATATATATATATATATATATATATATATATCTATATATATATATATATATATATATATATATATATATATATAATATATATAATCACTTCAGTTTACTCTAAGTCAGAAAGGCTAATTGGATCGCCATATCCCCAAATACGGGTTTAGACAGCAAATTTACTTTTATAATATGAGTTGAAATGAATAATGATGATTTTTTTGTAGTTTGGCTGCCATATTGGTCCTCCATCTTAAATTTTATAAATATGTCATCACTGTAATATACTGATTTAATTAAATTCATTGCATTCCTAGATCCCCAAAACAGAGGTTTAGATAGTAAACTGACCTGGATAAAATGAGTTAAAATAAGTAATTATATGTTTTTTTTTGTTTGGCAGCCATATTGATCCTTCATGTTAAATTTTGCACAGTATATATGTAATTAGACCTACTTCAATATACTGAAATTCAGATATGCTCTTTGGATTCCCAAATCACCAAAACAGGTGTTTAGCCACTAAATTTACTAGTATAACATAAATTAGAATGGATAATGGAGATTTTCATAGTATGGTGGCCATATTGGTCTGCCATCTTGGATTTTGTGAGTGCTTATTCACTTCAATATAGTGCAGATATGCTAATTGGGCTTCCAGATCCCCAAAATCAGGCGCTCCGACCTCCCGTTACCAACCTCCATCGCCTGAAAACAGCACTAATGATAACGGTTATTTTAAAATTCCCTTCACCGACAAACGAAGCCTTGAAATGCATATGTTTATAGAACATTTTCTGCTCAAAATAACGTTTCCTATCATTTCCCCCCGAAAAAAAATTTGCGTAAACTCGTGTTACACCTTGTATATACATATATTTTTATGTATATACAGTACAGTATATACATATATAACGGTATATAATATTATATATATGTGTGTGTGTAATTTCTATGACGGGAATAACAACATGACACAAAATATAAGCAGAGCTTAAGGACATGAGATTAAAATGCCCTACACTCTAAGTCATATATATATATATATATATATATATATATATATATATATATATATATATATATATATATATATATATATATATATATATATATATATATATATATATATATATATATATATATATGTATATATACATTTTATACATGTATATATACATATATATAAAACAGTAGCGCATGTATATGAAAGTGGCTATGATATTTTTCACACTTTTTAATAAAAAAAATTAGAGCTAATTAACATCTTCAACTGAAAAAAATTTCGTTAGAATTTTTCTGAAGGTCACTCACTCCTCTAGCTTCCTAAGACAACAAAATAAAATAATAAAATACGAATTAATTGCAAGCCCGCATTTACTATTATTTCAGTTATAAATCACGGTAATAAAGGTTACATTCGGAATATAACAGTAATTTGAGGATCGATTGCTGCTTATATAATCTTTTATGAAATAAACGTGTATACATATTACGGTACTATATACATATATATGTATATATATGCATATATACATGTATATGTATATATATATATATATATATATATATATATATACACACACATATATATATATACATATACATGTATATATGCATATATATACATATATATGTATATAGTACCGTAATATGTATGCACGTTTATTTCATAAAAGATTATATAAGCAGCAATCGATCCTCAAATTACTGTTATATTCCGAATGTAACCTTTATTACCATGATTTCTAACTGAAATAATAGTAAATGCGGGCTTGCAATTAATCGTATTTTATTATTTTATTTTGTTGTCTTAGGAAGCTAGAGGAGTATTCTGAAAAAATTCTAACGAAATTTTTTTCAGTTGAAGATGTTAATTAGCTCTAATTTTATATATATATATATATATATATATATATATATATATATATATATATATATATATATATATATATATATATATATATATATATATATATAAAGATAGACAAGAAATATAGGCAGAACATGTAGCATCTGAGAAGATGTACCTTATTTGTTTATCAAGAATACGAAAGCAGTGATGTGGAAACGAATGCTTCATAATTATGAGCTGAAAGAAAATGAAAAGTCAATAAATAATGAACGAAGGAAGGAGAGATACAGCACTGCATAAATAAGTGAGATGTAAGAGTGAACTTTCGAGATAGCTTTGGAAGGCTTCAAAAAGCCCCCTGAAAAAAAAAAAACTCCGTTAAAAGATAAGAAGCTTTCTTAACTGACCAAACTTTGAAAGTGTGGCTTAAACATATACTGTGGATTGATCACTGCTTAAAATGCACGTTTATTTACATGAAAAAGAGGAAATAGAAAGATATAGGAAAATGAGACTATTGTACAGCTCGTCGTCCGCCTAGGCGTCAGCCTAGGGCACGGTCTAGCTGTAGCCCAGACCTCGTGCATTATTCCACCATGAGCCACTTACGTCGCGTAAGCCAATTAAGAAAGACAGAATGCACCTCTTTCTCTCTCTCTCTCTTAGAAACCTTCTCTGCCTGCCTTTCATGAATGATTTATCTAGCGATAGTAGCATTTAACAGTCTATTACCAAGTATACTTTTTTAAAAAGATAATCAAGAAAAAGAAACGAAAAAAGCAATGTATGATACTAGATAGTTTTACTAATTTTTACTCTAGCTGATCTGACTTGCATGTAAAGTTAAATTTTATATAATCTACATTAGATCCACATTTTCGAGGAAAAAAGGCGTGCATCATTTTATGTATACTGTATGTATATATACATATACATATATATATATATATATATATATATATATATATATATATATATATATATATATATATATATATATATACATAATGAGAACAGCTTTCTTAATAGAAAGGAAGAGTTGATAATGAATGCAAATGATTACTAGAAGTTGGAGACATGGAGATGAACTGGTTGTGTAGTGTAAATGAAGTAAGAGGTAGCAAAAGGGAATGAAGGGTGAAGGTACAATACAAAGAAGTGATAAAAACAGTTAACACAGGTGCAAAGGTGAAAAGATGGATCAGTGTGCCTCGAGATGGCCTTGCCATGTGGAGGGAATGGAGGACAAGAAGTTGGTGAAAAGAAGTATTATTTGGAAGTGTTGAGAGGGAGGACGACAGGACACCCAGATAAGAATGTGACAGAGGTGAGTGGTGCACTGTGAAACTGTGAATAAGGGGCTTGGGTGGCGAGTCAGCACGTTGCAGATGACTCCTTTCAGTAGTGGTATAATGAGGATCAAGTCATGGAAATAGTAACTGATCAAAATAAGAAATTATATATATATATATATATATATATATATATATATATATATATATATATATATATATATATATATATATATATATATATATATATATGCATCAATCATTTCCTGTGACACCCATGGGGACACATACACACACACATACAAAACAGGGCTCTAAAATGTGTTACCTCCCCATTCTCACATAATGTTTTGGGATGAAGCTACCAGCCCCTTATCCTTTCCCGTCTACGCCTGAAACCCATTACAGCTGAGTAAACGCCTTCTATGCAATTTACTGCTCTGGCTAACAGAAGCACAAGATTTTCACAGATCACGCCTGTATGATTCCTTCCTCACACGAGGTTCTAATCAAAGAATGTCAATGACATGGAGTGGCGATCTCCCTGACGAGTGTATGACTTGGGCGGCCAAACTGAAACTCTATAGAGCGTCAATAACATGGAGTGGTGATCTCCCTGCCGAGCTTGTGACCTATAAGGGTGAATATCTGGAGATGCTCTACGAAGTTCAGTGGTCTTCCACCAGGGTGGCTCTGCAGAGCCTTGCAGCCATCTTTAAAGGTCTGGTAACTGCACAAATTGAACAGGAGCTTAGTGCAATTGTGAATTTTTCTATCCTGATGTTTAATGAGAAGTGTTTAGTGAATGTTTAGTGAGTAAGTGTTCAGTGAATGTTTATGAGTAAGTGTTTAGTGAATGCTTAGGGTTTAGCGAATGATTTGTGAATGTTAGTGTTTAGTGAATGTTTAATGTGTAAGTATTCAGTGAATGTTTAGTGAGTGTTTAGGGTTTAGTGAATGTTTAGTTGTAAGTGTTCAGTGAATATTTAGTGAATGTTATTGTTTAGTATGTAAGTATTTAGTGAATGTTTAGTGAGTGTTTAGGGATTAGCAAATATTTTTTAAATGTTAGTGTTTACTGAATGTTTAGTGTGTAAGTGATTAGTGAGCGTTTAATAAATGATTAGGGAATGTTCTATGACTGCTTAGTGTTTAATGAGTGTTTAGGGGTTTAATGAGCATTTGGGTTTAGTGAATATTTAATGTTTAATGAGTTTTTAGGGTTTAGTGGGTGTTTGGTGTACAGTGAGTGCTTAGTAAGTGTTTAGTGTATAGTGAGTACTTGGTGAATGTTTAGTGCATAGTGAGTGCTTAGTGAATGTTTAGTGAGTGTTTAGTGTTTTTATGAATGTTTAGGATTAAGTGAGTGTATAGTGTGTGCTTAGTGAATGTTTAGTGTACAGTGAGCACTTAGTGAATGTTTAGTGCATAGTGAGTGCTTAGTGAATGTTTAGAGAGCGTTTAGTGTTTAATGGATGTTTAGGATTAGGTGTGTGTATAGTGTTTAATGAATGTTTAGGATTAGGTGAGTGTATAGTGTTTAATGAATGTTTACGATTAAGTGAGTGTATAATAAGCACTCAGTGAATGTTTAGTGAGTGTTTAGGGTATAGTGAGTGTGAGTGTTTAGTGAGTGTAAGAGAATAGTGAGAGTTAGTATTTAATGATTGTACATCACTTTTTAGTTAGTGTTTAGTGACTGTATGCAAAGAAAGTCCTGTAATTTTCAGGAACCATTAATGCTAGACATTGCTTAGATCCAAAAGCAGATGCTTAGGCCTTGACCACAATGGTTGGAGTGCCCAGGTCAACCTGTTTTTGGAAGGTAATTTTTCTCTGTAAAATTGCGTCAAGTAATAATAATAATAATAATAATAATAATAATAATAATAATAATAATAATAATAATAATAATAATAATATAATAATAAATATTTGAGATTATAAGGATTAGAATGCAAAATTCTGTACTTCAACTACAATAACCTCAGAATAGAAATATATTTTGCAATGATAGTTAATTTACCTAAAAAAAAAAAAATAAACAAGAAGGGGAAAAAAAAGCAAAGTTGCCGTAGTACTTCGCCTCTACAATATAGTTCTACGAGCTGGACCAAGACCTTCCTTTCAATATGGCCGCCCGAGGTCATACGCTCGGGAAGGAGATCGCCGCTCCATGTTACTGACGCTCTATGGTGTGACCTCGGGTGGCCATACTGAAAGTCCTGATCCAGCGCATAGTACTGTAGTATGCTGGAGAGTCGAAGCACTACGACAGCTTTGCTTTGTGTTTTCCTCTTGTTTAATTATTATTAGAATATGTTATTTTTATAAGTAAATTAACCATCACTGTAAAATATATTTCGAAATATTTCTATTCAGAGGTTTATTAGTTAAAGTACAGTGTTGCCATCTAATTTGTGTAGTCTCAAATATTTGTAAACAAAACCGACGAAAGGAAAAGCAAGCAGTCATTTCTTTCCATTGCAAGGCTTTGGCTTTAGAACGATACTGAGAAAGAACAATTAAGTAAGGAATGCCATAAAGTAATTTTGACTTATTTGGAATAATTAACAATAAAAATACATGCAGAATCCGTAGGCACGGGCCTAGCACTTGCTGGGTTAAGATTCTTTTCCTTGCTGTTACCATTCTTAAAGGTTGCTTTTTCCTTGTCGTGATGGTTCGGTAACTTTTACCATAAAGAAATTATTTTTATATATTCGAAAATAATTTGTACTTAGAGAAAGGTTTAAATGATATAGCATCTTACCAAATGAATAGTTTGAGGGCACAGGTCTAGCCTAGGCTACCAAATTTCATTTTGTTGCTATCATTAACCTATGAGACATTTGGTTCGATGAAACACACATTAAGTCAAGGTTTGTTACACATAAAAATTACGAATATTTTTCACTTCGATTAGAGTAATAGGTCTTTTCTAGGATTTGGTTGTCATCCTAAAATACTTTCACGGTAACATGTCTAAAAGACGAGACTTGTTGACAAAACCAGTAACGTACGCATGAACTTTCTACTAAGCCTTTTCAATAACGGACAAGTTCGTTTTTACTTTATACGATGTGGCATATATAAGATGAATGAAGTTGCCATTTCAAAACTGAAGTCACCATTGCCCTTAAGTGCCGCAATAATATATCGAAAGTATGACATGTTGACACAGAGAGAATCTGCTACAAATAAAAAAAACCAGCTATTTGAACTTAAAATCGAAGAATAGTTGTTTTCTACGTTTTGTTTACGTCGTCCTGAAACTCTTTCCCCAACTGTGACGTTTCGGAGTTTCGTTGAGAAACCAAGTATGGTGGTAGCCTAGCCTATGCATTTTGTTAAACAACGCTAACACTGCCTTTGATGCCTAAAACTGAAAAAAAAAGATGGCATAGACCGTATCATATACAAGTTTGCATACATACAGTAAATACTTACAGTACTGCAGATAATTCTTAATGACCAACAAAATACAGCAGGAGTCCTCATGCGTCACAGTAACGTGCTTAAAAGATGAGTCTAGTGTTATACCTATAGGTCTCCGTATTACTAAGCGGTAAGCATTTTTGATAACCATCAAGATGGTTCTTACTTTATATCATGTGGCTTCTTACTTTATATCATGTGGCATATTGTATATTAATGATATTTTGATATAAAAATTAAATTCCCACTATATCTATGTGCCACAATAATATGCTGAACACATGAGACGTTAAAGAAAGAAAGCGGATCTACTGCTACGACGACATATAGCTGACTAGTACAAAATTAAGGATAAATAAATTCTATTATGCTTCGTTTACCTGTGAAATGTTATCCCATTTTCTCTTGAAGACTTGCTTTTCTTATTTTGGCAGCTATAAGCCGCACATCATACCATTATTGCGATCAGGATAAAAAAAAAAAAATCACAATCACACTAAACCTCTATTCAACTTGCGCGGTTACCAGACCTTTAAAGATGGCCGCAAAGCTCTGCAGCGCCGCCCTGGTAGAAGATCACCGAACTCCGTAGCTCCGGTATACAAATAGCATCTCCAGATGTTTTCACTATGTGAAACTCCCGGTCCAGGTTACGGTGTATATTTTATAGAGACAAACATTATGGCAGTGCATTCCTTCCCCTCCCCTCAACTCGTTTAATTATTATCATAAGGTTATGTCATTCTCTTACAGGTTAGTAATCATTACTGTAGACTATTTTTCGAAATATTATTGTTCTAAGATCTGTTGTAGCGGCAATAAAGAATATTGCATTCTAATTAGTGTATAACTCAAATATTGGAAGGCATCTTGTAAACAATACGACCCAAAATGATAGCAAAGTCATTTCTTTATATTCTAGGGCTTTGGAATGATAGATAGAATTAATAAAGGAAGACTACCATAAGAATGTAATTTTGACTTGTTTGGAATAAGATTATTTTTCAAAAACGACAAAACAATAAAAATAGCTGTCAATTCAGTAGGCATAGGCCTAGCGCTTTCATGGCCAAGATTCTTTCCCTTCCTGTTACCGCCCCTAAAGGCTATTTTTCTCTATTTTCCCTTGGCATGATGATTCGATAACCATCAGATATTCGAAATAAAATTGTAATTAGAATAAGGTTTAAATGATATGATATCTTAACGAGCAGTCTGAGAGCACAGGTCTATCCTAAGCTGCTAAATTGCGGCTTCTTGCTGCTACCAATCTATGAGACATGTGGTTTGATAAAAACAAATATTAAACCAAGATTTGTTACACTTAAGAAATACAACTGTTTTTTTTTTATTTCGAATCGAATATTAGAAGTTATTACTGTGGTTTGGTTAAGCCGTCCTGAAATAGTTAAATGTTTAGGAGATAAGGCTTGTTGACACAACCAGTAACCTACAGACAGTGCTGGATTTTCAGGCCCGTACCCAGTTTTTTATGGGGAGGATCGTTTTTCCCAAAACTGGACCTTTTCTTCTATATATGTCATTGCATATATAGGTGTATACAAAATGAAATACTTGAAAATTCCACATTTCGGCAGCTTTGCTGCAGTGTCGTCAAATTTCTCCGACCAGATTATCGTACCACACCTTTAATTATCTTTTCTCTACTAAAATCTACAAATATGGTGGCCTATATCATATTCCAATTATCACTCTTGTATTTCCTACTATTAAAGAATGATGTTAATGTTTAATAACAAAATTTATAAAAGAAGACTTGCCAAAAAAACAAAAGATTGTTATTTATTACTTTATAAGTACATTTCAATGAAAAGTATACAGAGAGAACCATGTGGTTCTCTCTGAGTATAGTCAGAAAATATGGACTTCCAGAAATTTTGGGGGGGTCGCTCGACCCCCTTCGGTACAGGCCTGGAATAGGAAGTCTTCAAAAGAAGATGGAATAACATTTCACAGGTAAGCAAAGCAGAATGAATTTTGTGCTATTCAGACTAATATCCTGTTATCAGTAGATAAGCTTTCTTTGTTAGCATGCCTCATTTTCAGCATATCATTATGGCACATTAGTGCAGTGGAGATTTCAGTTTTAATATCGGAACATCATTAATATTGTACAGTATATGGAACCTAACGTAAAGTAAAACAGGGTCTTGCTTGTTATTAAATTGCTTAGTAGTAAGTAGGCCTATGGGTTACCAGTTTGGTGTCATTAATAGCTCTCTGCAGTAGGTAGGCCTGTAGAGTACTGTCTATACTATTAGTTTTAGACATGCAGTTTTAGACGTGGTTTCTCAACTAAATTCCGAAACGTCACACTGGGTTAGAGTGTTTCTGGACAACATAGGCAAGTTGTATAAAGTTTTTTTTTTTTTATTCAAGGTGAAAATGGTTTTATTTTATAGTTGTGCAACAAATACTGATTTATTTCGTGTATTCGTCCAACGGCATCTCTCATAAAACAGAGATAGCAAGAAAATGAAGTCTGGTAGCCTAGGCTATACCTGTGTTCTCAAACCAATCGGGGAGGGTGCTACATGATTTGAACCACATTCTGCGTACAAATTAATTTCGAAACCAGAAAAATAATTTATGTACAGTAAAAGTTATCGAATCATCAAGTCGATGAAATAAAAGTAACCTTTAAGAACGGTAAAAAAAAAAAAAAAAAAAAAAAAAAAAACTGGCATAGGCCTACCTTATGACTCTGACTCACACATACCTAGGGAATAAACATTACGCATATCGAAGTTTCCGAAAATAAAAAAAAGATCATAGGAAAGTGCTCTAATTGCAGACCGGGGCCGCATAGTGATTTGGTCGAGTTCTTAAGTCATCAGAGGACAAATGAATTCCAATGTATCGTATCAAAATGGTCCAAGTTAGCTTTGAAATCGAACCTGGTGTCTTCCTCCAGCTAAATGAGCGTCCGCTCTCTCTCTCTCTCTCTCTCTCTCTCTCTCTCTCTCTCTCTCTCTCTCTCTCTCTCTACATGTACATATCCATATCAATATACATATATATTAATATGTGTATATATAGTGCAAGGCTTTCGGAACTAGATTAAAAAGCAATAAGGAATGTGTCATTATAAAAATATTCTTAGTCTGACTGAACCAACAAATAGATTTGTAATTTTTACTTTGATTTTAGAGTCATGTCAATCGCTCTGTGCATAGCGCAGTACTTGATGGCCGATGGGTGACGCCAGTTTATAATACCTGAATAGTAAGTCATTAGTTAATTACGAATTCGTATCTATTCCACAAGGAAATCTCCGCTCACTGAACGCTCGTAAGTGTGCAAGAGCGCGTGCTGCCATGAGGAGATAACTTCACAGGCAACATCACGAATAAAGAGAGCACCGTTTGAAAATAGTACAGGAAAAGAAGGAAGATGTGATAAAAACAAAAATAAATAGACAAGCGAATAATGAAATCCTTTTTATTTTTCACAGATGCCTTGCCTCCAAACTGCCCTTGGGTTAGAGTTTATTATGGTATAAAACTGGCGATTTGAACTTAGCTGGCTTAAATCAGCAACGCCCGTGTCGCATTTCACCAATGGGTCTTGAATTTCGTCAGGATCGTCTGGCAAAGAGCCATTTTTTGTTTTTCTTCTCTTTTTTTTATCCAAAAATATCGCTACAGCATTATGAAAGTGTATCGTAATTTGTCTAAATTGAATTTTTCTTTTGGAAGACAGTTTATGGGCAAGTCAGAAATGACGGAAACAGGCAAATGTTTTCGGTGCTACTTCGGCTGTTATCTACGCGTCACCTACTCCGAGGTGCTAGTGCTCAACACCGTATGGTAAATGTAAGGTAGACGGCCGCACCATATAGAAATGGGTGTATATAATACTTTGATCTCCGAGGGGCTAGTGCTAAACACGTCGTCCCAAGGCGCTTCCGACATGTTTAGTACCAGCACCTCGGAGCAGGATAACAAGCCAAAGTAGCACCATGTGTTCTCAGTTGTCGATGTCTTCCTCCCTCGCATTGTCGATGTCTTCCTCCCTCGCGTTGTCTGAAACGATTTCTAAATAACTGAAAAGTATACCTTAGTTTTACCAGACCACTGAGCAGCTGATTAACAGCTCTCCTAGGGCTGGCCCGAAGAATTAGACTTATTTTACGTGGCTAAGAACCTATTGGTTACTTAGCAACGGGAATCCGAACCACATTATAGCGAGAAATGAATTTCTATCACCAGAAATAAATTCCTCTAAATAATTCCTCTAACTCTTCATCAGCCGGCCGGGGATTCGAACTCCGGCCCAGCGAGTACCAGTCCGTAGCTCTACCGAGTCATCCAACGAAGAAATGTAAGTAACTGAAGGATTTGATCCTTTGGTAAGTGATGGATATTGGCTTTTGATTTTTACGGTCTTTCCCATTGTTCCAAGGGAGAATTGTGGGAGAAGAAAAGAATCGGAAAATTTAGAAACAAAAAAGAAGAGATACAAACGTAAACCAAGAAGAAAAAGAGGGTGAAACTCTTCAGAGAACGAGAAGAAAAATAGTAAATGACTAGACACAAATAAAGAATAAAAGAACTACACGAACTCCTACTAGGAAAAGGAAAAAAAGGTATACAGACGCCTAAAAAAAATCACGCAGAAGCTAAAGATAACTTTTTCTTTTTAAACCCAGGATTTAGAAATACTCATTTTTACTCGCATTCTAGTCTCTGCATTTGTAAATTCACTTTTATTTATAGACAGACATTGGTTTTTTAGTTTTTTTTTTTTTTTACGATACAATATAATACACGAATCTCTTTTAGCCAAGATTTTCCTACTGATATCGACACGAACTTCCTACGAAGTATTGTCTCGCACTGAAAGTAATCCCATACACGTGTATATTTACGTTGTGGGCAAATATGTAAGTGAAACTACATGTTTATTGCTTGTCCATAAAAATAAGAATAATATGTTTTTCATGAATTTGACGTCATAGTCTTTTCTGTTATCTCTATAAAATATGTATATGTGAATATACATAGAGGCAGACACCACGTCTACACACACACAGACAGATAAAGAGATGGCTTGATAATGAAAAATCTTGCCAAAAGCCAGGTAGAATATTTTATTTTGCAAGCATTCAAGGCATGTGACCTTATCATCAGGCTGAAAATGATCAAAAACGTAAAAATCGTTGAAATTACAATAAATTGACATTACAATAAAGGGAATTGTCCTTCATGCTTGGATTGGTTTTAGGAGTATTTTAATCCTCATCACCCTAACATTTCTTTTACTTCCGAAACAGAACAGGATAATTAGTCGTCATTTTTGGATGGTTAGATGTACAGAGATAAAGGCACATTTGATATTTCTGTTTACAGGAAAAGTACACTTACTGGCTTGGGATTAAATCACCCAGTTTTTCTCCAAAGTTCTATAAACTTACTTCAATACGTACCGTGATAAATAGAACTTACAATGTTTGCTCCAGTTTCACTGTTTCATCACGACATGGTTTTCCTCCAGAATTATTTTACTGAAAACTCATACCACAGATTTGTATTTTATGAAATTCTGAAAAATTTCTTAATTGTGAAGTTTTGCCCCAGACCGGTGTATATTAGTACTAGTAAAGATGCAAAGTATATTATATTACAAGAAATACTTAAGCATAGTTTTCCTGGAATTGGGTTCAAGTTTATATTTATGAACCCTTTTACTGTTAGATCACTGTTGAGGGAGACACCTGCTCTTCCTGTGGACCTTAGTTTGTGTATCGTTTATTTGTTAGCGTGTTTGCCGTGTGGTCTGCGATGCGGGGATCCAGTTCTCGCTCGCTCAGACAGAATTTCTGTTAGAACAATGTTTCCCGTTTCCAAACTACCTACTCTATTCAGCCATAAGAGAGCACAGTTTAGCACGAGACGATCTGCTCTCTGACCCAGATTTTAAAGTACTGTCTTTTTGCTAAAACAGAATGAACCTCCTGATTTCAGGGTAACTGTTTATAAGAATATGGAACTGAACTGAACAACAACTTGTCAGGTATACAATTAGCAATTTTACGATTTGTTTTTAGAAGGTACGCAACAGGCCAACAGCCAATTTACTTTATATTTGCTAGTTTTAGTTTGCATTTTTCTACTTGTTATGTTGGCATTTTATAGTTGTATTTTCATGCTGTAGTTTTCGTTTGTACTTTCCTGTTCTGTTTTTTTTTTATATTTTATTAGCTTTTTTATTCTTGGGTTCTAATTGTATCCAAAATGTATCTTTTTACTTGTTTTAGCCATTCTGTAAAGGTTTTGTAAGACATAAATTTTAGTGTAATTTCAGCGACTTTGCGTTTTTGTCAGAATTTTTCAGCCTGATAACGAGGTTGTACACCTCGAAAGCTTGTAAAATAAAATGTTCAACCTGGTCTTGGCAAAATAATTCATTATCAAGCCAATATTTCCAAGTAGCCGCCCTATTACAGATCTGTATGTATGTCATATAGTTATATATATACATATATATATATATATATATATATATATATATATATATATATATATATATATATATATATATATATATATATATATATATATATATATATATATATATATATATATATATATATATACTACAGAGATAACAGAACAGACTATGGGAGTCATATTCGTGAAAAATTCATATAATTTTAATTTTTATGGATAAGCAATACGCGTTTTTTTTTTTTTTACATATTTGCTCACAGCATAACTATACTCATGTATGTCATTACTTTCAGTGCAAGACAATATATATACCGTTATACACATATATGCATATATGCATATGTATGTATGTATGTTATATGTATGTATGTATGTATGTATGTATCCACAGATACCAAGACACAGATGTTTGGCATTCAGTTCATTACGCATTAGTAATAACTTACATCCAAGGTGAATTATAATTGATGAGTTCTTCTTCCCCAGTGGACTCGAACCGTTGCCTGGTTTAGAACGACAGACAATGACTTAGCCCGACCAGCTATCAAGGGAGATGTAAGTCGATATCGACTCTGCTGTGTATATGCCTGTCGAATTCAGGTTCTGTGCTTAGTCGACTTCAGCCATCTCCACCATGATAGCTGGTTGGTGTTTGTAACACTTTGCTAATTATGGGTTTTGGTCAGTAGTACATACATGGCCTTTTTATTTTCACAAGTGTTAAGCCCAAAAATCGTCTATAACTTAGGAATAACTTACAACAAGGGTAAAATCCAGTCGGTCGCAGTGAAAAAGCAGTGAATAAAAACAAAAGGAGTCAAGTTACAACTAACCCCAAATGATCAGGTCACAGAAATGTCACCAGCCTCTTTGTTTATTACATGGTCATCCTCTTCTAGGCTAATGAAAGCGCCAACGTGCGATGATATGCAACTAAAGGAGACTGTAATAATATTAATGAATCTAACTTCAGTGGCATCTACAGTAAGAATGATTAGATCACTCATCATTCTACTTGCGGTGACGTATTTCGCAAGAATTGTGTCCTCTTTCACAGTAATTAAGCCTTCAGCTCTTAACTCCTTGGGGGATGGCCTAGAGCTTTTACACTCTTATTTATTTATTTATTTTGCCAACCTGCCTTTTGTGCTTTCAAGAATCTCTACTGCAGCTGTGAAAAGGAAAGTCTCTCACGAAGTAAAGTAAGAGGCTGCTGTCTTCAGTGATGCCCACCAGCCTCCCTTGTATCCACAGTTACCTGGAAATGAGAAAATTGCTGACTATATAAAGAACTAATCTGATGTTATGGATTACTGAGGAAGACGGGAGCGCCAAACATTCAAAGATTAAAACAAAGGCAAGATATAAGATAGCGTTTCTGTGTGGCAGCGAGCAGAAGGAATTGGAAAGAATAAACGGAACTTCGAATTCCACAGAACAGTGAAGAAGAAACATTGATCATGTTAAATGGAGTACTTTGGAAAGATGGAAAAATGAGCAGGACTGTACCACATAATTTGTAAAGAACGAGCCGAAGTGAATAAGTAAAAATGTAGTCCTCCTTCTCTCTCCATTATAAAACATAATTCATTATTCAGGATTTTTCCTAAGAGAAAAGAGACGCTATTCTGTCAAGAATCACAATTAGGCAGAGCCAGGAGCCACAATTGTGAGGAACGTGAAAATGAATAAGGCAGCCTCAAAGGTCATCTGATTGTTTCCACCCGGATTGCCAACCTACGCTGGGTGTCTTCTTCACCTTTTTATTATTAGTATTATTATTATTATTATTATTATTATTATTATTATTATTATTATTATTATTATTCCGTTATTCAAAATAAGCAAACACACTTTTTTTATTGCTTTAGCAAATATAGTTTTTCGTCACTTTGCCAAGGAGAGCTTTACGAAAAGTATTGACTTTTTCATTATTTTGTTCATTCATTTTCAAGAACGGTCAATTAAGACCGTCATTTTGATATAAGTATCTTCAGGAATATTGCCTACTTTCTACATTTTTATCTAATACAAATTTCGTTGTAATTCTGTGTGAAGAAAATTTTACGACTTTATTGTGGGTTTTGTGATTACAAGTTGTGAATAGATTAAGTTTTCCAGTGAGTTGTTAAAACTATGAAATATGTTGCTACTATTTACTGCTGCTTTTATATTCATCTGCATTTGTTATTGTTATCATGACAGTTGTTCAGTCAGCCACTTTTTGGGTTATAATAGAATCAAAACAGTTCACTTGGTATTAGCTTTCATTTTTTGGTTATGTTCATGAATTTCATTTATTTTCCCACAACTCTGTGCGTTTCACAGAATTAGCTTGGCTACACTGATAACCACTCTTTTCATCCCTACACCGAGTCCATTCGAAAAAAGGACAACGTTTTGTTTTCCGGCAAAACGTGAGCTTTAAGATACCCCACGCCAGCATCCATCATCAATAAAGCTCCGGTCTCTGCTTAGGCGCTTTTACGTACCTTCAACGCCCTACATTTCCCGGCTATCTCTGGATCCTGGGCTATCTAAAGGTGCACTGCTATGGTTACGTTCCTTTCAGAAATCTTCAGTTAATAATAGAGAAGGGGGAGGAGGGAGGAGGAGTCTTCATTTGCTTCTGGCATGCGTCGTGAACAGACTTCTTAGAGTGAAAAGAAAGAAACGTTTTCTGGCGGCGGGGTCGCCTCGGCTCTGTTCTTGATTCCTTCCTTGTTTTGGATGCCGACGATACTGCTGCCTCTGCAACACCTTCGGGAATTCGGAGCCTAAATTAATTCCGGCAATGCAGTATCTAAGTTGGGTCTGCGAATCGATTGAGTTAGATTACCTCTGAGAGAACTGAGTTTGGTGTTGAACGAACATAGAATCTTTATTGTACAGAGTTTACCCCTCGATGAAATTGATAAACATTCCAGAATTATTTTCATTACTTTTGCTTTCCAAATATTACCTATACTCTACTTCGTGATTCGTGACCCATGACATTATAAAATATGGTTTTTTCCACCCTTTTTTTACGCTTATCTTATGGTCTTCTTTCTCAGTGTACCTTTCCTCCGGGTATTTAACCTCAGCTACTCTTGGTATTTCTCCAGTTCAAATTCTACCTTTCACTTGTTTCTCCTCTTTTCTCTGTTTTCTATAACTAACACCCCTGACTTCTTTGGGTCTTTGCTGAAAGTTAATTTTTCTAAGATTTCTATGGTATGGTACTTGCCTATTGCCACCTCAGCTCCCTCTCTCCCTCTGCTAGAGAACATGATGTCATCTGCATTTAATTTTGCTTCCATTTCCACGGCTGGATGTGAGTGAGAGGCTTCTTCGACTTATTGTGTTGACTTTGTAGGCAACTACTGAGCGCAGTTTCAGTCTAAGTGTTGTGCTTGACTGTTCCTCGTATTCCGGCTGCTTCTGTTTTCCCGGCTGAAATATTTAGCATTACCCTTTCTCTCCTGTTAATTTCATGAATGAATTATGCCTCCTCCCATTTCAACAAGTTTAAAGGTTTCTTTATCTCGAACACTAGCAAACAACTGGTGAGAAGTGCGTTAGATTTTGGGTGTAACATAGCAAGAAACATTTTTCAGTATTACAATAATGGTAGATTTTTTTGTTTCAAAGAATAAATAATGTTGCAGATAGCCGTTTTTTTTTTATTTATAAAACAACTCATTATTGTTTATGACATTTTCCTGGAAAAACTGGTGCGCTTAGCTGATCCAGTACATATATTAATTATAAAGTATCCACATCATGTTATAACAAACCCCTATTTCACAAAATATGTCTGGGTTAATTATATTTCGTAAAATTTGCATCAGACTGTCAAAATGTACGGCCACTTTCATTTCTCCGTAAACGACGTCGAGGATACAGAGGAGAAACTGTGTAGTAGGCTACAAGAATCTTGATCAGGTCAAGATTCACTGAGATGCTTACATTGATATCCTTACGTGCAAACGTCGTTGTTTCAACAGATATATCATTAAATACCATCCACATATTTTCATATCGCTCAAAAGTTAACGTTCTAAAGCACTTTTAATTTATAGTCTTTGGACCTTTCATGGCGGTAGTGGAGGCCGTCCCCCTTATCCTACCCCTCCAACCCCACCCCTCCCCTGGAGTGTCCGTCGTCTGCCGTGTACTCTCCACTTCCCCTTTTCTCTTCATTCTCTATGGCGGAACCAATAAGGCTGGTGGACGAGGTCGACTCCTGTAGCTAGAATTAGCTCACGACATTAAAGGAGGCAGCAGGGCTCTCTCTCTCTCTCTCTCTCTCTCTCTCTCTCTCTCTCTCTCTCTCTCTCTCTCTCTCTCTCTCTGATCTATGTATGAGTCATTCTCTCTCGCTCTCTTTCAATCCCATGGCAACTAATATAGGCCTTTGATGAAATATTTACGGCGAGTCAAAGACAGACAGAGGGAGCCTAAACATTTTTTTTTTTTTGATGCTCGTCTGTCTCAGGACAACTGGGATGCTAAGACAGTGCTGGTTTGTGATTGGATGTAGTATTCATGAAAATGACCTTTGAATGGTTATCCACTGTTGATTAGTTCTTCTTCATTCAGCCAGCGCAGTTAGAAAGGAAGTAATGTCTGTGTGCAAGTCTCTTGAAAAGAATAACTCAAGGGCCGATAAGTGGATTTTGATGTAACTATGCGGAAACACTGATTTAAAGACCCCATCTACTTGATAAACAGTCGGTAGGTATTAATAAATATTGATGTATTTGCCAACATGGAAGACATCTAGGCTGGCTAGAAAAATCTATACAAGCGAGGAAAAACGAAGTGGACATTGTTCGGGCATTCTGTCAAGATACTCTCTCCACCCCAGGGAAAACTAAAACCATTTTCAGAAAGGTAATTCATTACTTGCATGGCGGAAAGGTACAAGGCCAAGGTCTTGCAACGTGGGGAGTGTAAGGTCAGGGTCTTGCGTGACGGAAATATGCAAAGTCTACGTTAGTTGCTGCGCATGGCGATGGAATTTCATAGCATCGGGAGATGTTCCAGTAAATGCCCGTGTTAATAATTTCTGGTTATTTATCCATCGCCAAAGGAAAGCACCCCACAGAAACATTCATTCAAATGGCATGTTCTATGACACTTGATAAAAAAAAAAGTAGTTATGAAAAAAAATATAAAGGATTCCACACGCCTGCTCAAATGTACACGCGAGCGTCCAATTAGTAAAAAGACCTGCAAAGCGAAGCAAAATTTTAGAAATTTGTCCTACAACTTACAAATTTAGGGAAATGAAAATGGTTACGGTGGGAGTAAAAGAGATCTACGTTAAAATTCGCACAAACACAACTGATATGAGGAAAGCAGAAAAACAAAATGTATGTTTACGTAACCACGAATGTCAGAGTGTCTGTTTTTAATATTAATCTAATACCTGGATGACAAGATTGGAACGTATGAAGGAATTCTTGAACCTACTCTCCTCTATGGGAATGAAGTGTGAATGTTGAATACGAATGTAAGGAAAATGATGGAGGCTGTAGAAAGGAAATTATAGCATAGAATATGTGGCATAAGGAGAATGGGAAAGATGAGGAATAAAAAAAAAGATGGCCTGTGTGTTTTGAGATGGTTTTGTCACGTGGAGCGCACGGAGGCGGGGTTGGTGAAATTTATAGAGTGGAAGTGTTGCGACAGAAAAGGAGAGGATGACTTAGAATGGACTGATGAGCCTTCCAAGTACATATCCGAAACAGCTGATGATGTGGAAGTTTTTCTGCACGAGGTTCTCCTACGATTCAGCAATTACAAGGTTTGAATATGGCAAGTTCCTCGTTGGACGGGTCGATATCGTTCTCGGCTAGCACTTTGCTGGGCCCGCGTTCGATTCCCCGACCGGCCAATGAAGAATTAGAGGAATTTATTTCTGGTGATAGAAAATCATTTCCCGGTATAATGTGGTTCGGATTCCACAATAAGCTGTAGGTCCCGTTGCTAGGTAACCAAAATTGGTTCTTAGCCACATAAAACAAGTCTAATCCTTCGGGCCAGCCCTTCGGGCCAGCCTTAGCAGAGCTGTTAATCAGCTCAGTGGTCTGGTTAAACTAAGGTATACTTAACTTTGAATATGGCAATGAGCATTATCCTTCCTAGAGAGCCATCCCCTACAAGAGATGAAGCTTGACTCAGAAATAAAAAAGATTATGTGTTTACTAAAGCAGACGTTACTAACTAGAATTTGCTGCCTGAGAAGTGCCAATGGCTTGGGGGTACCGGTAGTGTTGCAAAGTAGCGAGGCACCTTGTAGAGAGTTTCAGGTTTAACCATTATTATTTCATTAAAATAAAATACAATCGAAAAAAATTTGCGCTACAGTTTAATTACTCGACTAAAAAGAAAATCCTTTTTAATCATACTTTCAAGTTACCCACCTACGTTTACAGACAACCCTGGAGGCAGTGTTTGTTGTGGGCGAGCATTTTAAGGCGTGTGTATCTGCAGGATAACAACACATAATTGCATAAACTGCGGGCGTTTTGCCGATACCCTTCTCATCCTCTCTCTCTCTCTCTCTCTCTCTCTCTCTCTCTCTCTCTCTCTCTCTCTCTCTCTCTGTATCTAAGGAAATTTAGTTCTGGATTTGCGTTTGTACGATTACTTGGTGACAAAATCTAGAGTTTGACTGCAAATACTCATAGTGCTTAAAAGGAAAAAACTGTGAATTATAAATCACTGTGATCCGTTTTCCTATACTGGAAATTCTTGGGATTTGTTTCTTTCAATTCTTAGTAGTCGGTTGATCCTAAAAAAAAGATTATTCAAATGGATAATGAGAATAATTAATATTGACTTTTATGGATTTTTTTATCAATAGCAAATGACGTATCAGCTTTGTCACTGATATTAATAGATATCTTATTCTATTTATTCAGAGGATAAGAATTCTATTTATTCAGAGGATAAGAATTCTATTTATTTAGAGGATAAGAATTCTATTTATTCAGAGGATAAGAATTCTATTTATTCAGAGGATAAGAATTCTATTTATTCAGAGAATAAGAATTCTATGTATTCAGAGGATAAGAATTCTATTTATTCAGAGGATAAGAAATCTATCTATTCAGAGGGTAAGAATTGCTTCTGAACAACATGTTAGATAAGGCAAAAAATGTATGCCGATTTTACTTTAGAAATATAACAAGGTTAAATAATTATCGACGAGGATTTATCTATTGGAAGTTCCAGTATAATAGAGATCACTGACACGTATACATAAACAACACAATAGTTGTGCATACCACAGAAAATTTAGCTACAGATTTGGAGAGCTTAGGATTTGCAATGAAAGATGTAGTCGGAGGAACAGCTACTGAAAACAGAGACCCTTTCCTTTCCAATTAAAATAAGCGTTGGTGGCAGTAGTCACCTCGCATCAACTTGCATCAGCAGCAAAATACGATGGTAAACAGGATATGCTGTTTCTCTCGCTTTATCTCTAGTGGGTGATATCGCAACATAGCTTCTCCCAGAATTTTAGAAACTGACACCATTTGTTTCGGATCTTATTTGATTCATTTTTATAATGTGCGTAAATAGAAGAAACACACTACGAGCAGTAGAATGTAATTATTCACAACTCTTTTAACTGGTGAATTTCTCCACGTTTTTTCTATTAGTTTTAATTCTTCCAAGTGGGGTGGTGAAATCACCTCCACCCCCAGCCCCATCCTGTGTGTATGGCCTCGCAGTGCAAGATACAAGACTCTACTACAGTATCATAGGTATTAAAGAAAAAGAGGATATTTTTCATATCGAAGCGCAAGAACTCTTTGATTCATTGTTTCGGTAACACGTTTCCTTTATCTGTTACGCAACAACCCGCAGTAACCGTTCCTGACGAAGGTGATTTTCATATATTCCATTTCCCGTCTTGATTTCTGTCGTGCGAACGAGCAATTTCATTGAAGAGCTGCGCCCTTCTGCTGCACGGCGTTCAAGACTTCACAAGCGATCCAGCACGAGGCTGAGGCCATCAACAATCTGTGACAGAAATGTCAACCTCATTACGGCTCAAGCTTAAGGACTGGGACGTGTCGGCCCTCTTACGTTTTTAATGTAAACGCGCCCCACAATCACTTTGTATCTCGCCAGTTCTCTGTAAGAAACTAGCAAGGTAAGAAACTGTGTGAGATTCTTCATGACGCCTGGACGGAAGATTTTCACTCTTTTAGTTTCCTGTAAAAGAAAACTATGGAGATGGCTTTTTGTCTGTCCGTTCACACTTTTTCTCTCCGCCCTCAGATCTTAAAAACTACTGAGGCTAGAGGGATGCAAGTTGGTATGTTGATCATCCACCCTCCAATCATCAAACATACCAAATTGCAGTCCTCTAGCCTCAGTAGTTTTTATATTATTTAAGGTCAAAGTTAGCCCTGATCGTGCGTCTGGCACCGCTATAGGTACCAACAACACAGGCCACCAACAGGCCGTGGCTGAGAGTTTCATGGGCCGTGGCTGAGGGTTTCATACAGCATTATACGATCTACAGAAAACTCGATCGCGCCGAAGAATCTTTGGGTGGTTCGAATCTTAACTGGACCGCCACCACCTACCAATTACAATTTCCTTTGGGTGTAAGTTATTCTCGAGGTAGAGTAAACGAGATTTTAAGCGATGCTTTTGGCATATATATATATATATATATATATATATATATATATATATATATATATATATATATATATATATATATATATATATATATATCCATATCCTCCTGACAACACTTCCAGTATTTTGCGTATTTCATTCTTCAGCGCTACAGTAAATTCACGATATGACTACACTACAATACATAGGTGAGTGCAGACAAAAACTAATTGAAAAACAAGAGTTCAAAATAAAAATTTAACATAAATTTCACAGTTCAGAAAAATGAGCCTTAACAAATTTCACAGGACAGGACAGGACAGGATGCCGCTACATGAAATATCCTGGCAAACAGCAAAAGTGTTACAACATTCCCTTTTATCCCCAAAACTATTTACTACAAATTCACCTGACAAAACCCCCATCAACATTAACTTTGCATTTACATCGTTCATGGAGAATTTCTGTTAGCTTTACATGTTTGATGGGACTGCTATAGTGATCCATAAAACTAGGTTGTCAAACGCCTTCTTGTAATTAACAAAAGCTATCAGAAGGGGACTTTTAAATTCTATACATTGCTGAACAAGGTCTTAACACGAATATCTGACATGTACAACTCCTGTCTTTTTTACAGCCACTTTGTTCATCTCTAAGCTTTACATCAATTTCTTTCTTCAGTCTATTGAGAATAAGCACACTGAATATTTTCATAAAACCGATGTAAGTGCAATGCCTCTATAGTTACCACATTCAGTCAGGTCACCTTTTTTGGTACCATAGCTATGACTTCCAATTCCCAATCATTTAGCATTGGTTCCTTCATTGCTTATTCTGCAGAATATTATTGTTAGTGTACGAGGTGTCTTTTCAGTTTCAGCTAAAATCATTTCTGCAGCGTGTCCATCGTGAACCTGGTGTTTACCATCTCCTAAGTTTCGTTTTTTACTGACCCGGTTTTAAAAACTGCAAAGTCATTTATAAGCACTTTTAGGTCTCTGTCACCTAGTGCATCAGTCAATTCGTCCCTCTCGTATCTATTGATTGATTGATTGATTATAAAATTAGGTCTTGAAGACCAAGCGCCTGAACCCATCAAGATTATTCGGCGCCGTTCTCTCGTATCTATTATTCACGACCTCACGAAAATTTTCCGCCCCGCAATGACGACTTCTTCTGATGTTATAATTGACCCATCCTCCATTTTTGCAGGTGTTTTCTATGGTTTTCTTTTCACCCATGGATGTTTCATTAATAATCTTTTGCTACCCTAACTCCAATGCCACTCCCTGAATACATGGCTGTGTTAACATCATCAGCCTGTTTGTCTAACAATTCTCTCTTTTCTCTTCTTCATCTTCATTTTTCTCCATTATCTAGGTCTGAGTACTTATTTATTCTAATTTGTGTTCATCAGCGCCTTCCTGCAACTTGACTGTGCGTACCTTTTGCTTTGTCTATTCTCATTTGTGTTTCAGGTCACATCTGATGTCCAAATGTTCCTGTACTGTTACCCGGTATCCCGGCACCTCTTTTCGAGTGGACTGATATACAATCATTGTGTCAAACCAGACCTCATTCCTTGTCTTCTCCTCAAATATGGTCTCTAGAACTGCAATTCAACCTTGACATTCAGCTGCAAAATCCTCGTGATGTTCATATTGAAGAAGCTTAGTTATAGCAAACCCAGGTCCTCTGTCAACCCTCTTACTGTCTATTTTTAATTTCAGCGTTAGTGGGTCAAGGACAAGTTGGTTATCAGTGCTGACTTCTGCTCCTGTGTAATTCCCAAAGTTCCTCTATCTGAAGAGGTTTCAGCCCACAAGGCTCCAGGTGCTTGTGCCCTGAATTCAGTACCCTAATCCAGGTACTACCAGCTAGGGTATATATATGTATGTATATATATATATATATACTGTATATATATATATATATATGTGTGTGTGTGTGTGTGTGTGTGTGTGTGTGTGTGTGTGTGTGTGTATCATATATTGTTTACTTGCAGCCCTCCACCCACAGGTACAGCCAGCTGCAAGTGTGCTACAGCACCTTCTAAGCTCAAGAAAAAGGGCATAAGCCTAGTAATCTCATTATTCCTCTACACTTGTAGAGAAACTGGAAGGCTGTGTCCTTCTAATGCCACCCATTTAAGCATATATATATATATATATATATATATATATATATATATATATATATATATATATATATATATATATATATATATATATGTTTGTTTGTGTGTGTGAGTGTATTTATTGCTCTACAGAAAAAATAACAGTTGCCATCTTGTTCATCCTGTAATTGTAAGGGCACTCTATGATAAATACTAGTATGGTGTTAGGAAACAATACTACTAAGACATTGCTTTCTTAGCACTTACCAGTGGTTTGGAACACTGCTGTGTTATTTCCCCCACAGCAGGTAAACTTCTAGTATAGGGTTCTGAACCGTGGTCATACGTCCCATAGAACTCCCCATGATTGGCCAAAACCAAACAAGTAGAAGCTACAGATGAATTTTCACATGAGCTTTCATGCATTTGCATAGTGAGAATTCTGAATGAACCAGGAGCAAACTGAGGTCCCACACAATCACATATATAGAGCCCACTAGCAGTAACCTACAGTGATGACCTATTACGCTTAGAACCACTGTCTGCACAATTTTGCATGTATGAAGTGAGAAGGTAGCACCAACTCCATTCTGCATACCTCAGTTGAAGTGTGAACAGAGAAAGAGTCTGGGGCAGTTCTCGTGTCTTGGCAAGAATGGGAAGACACTTGGTCATCATCATGCACAGAAAACTCTGTGTCAGACTAACCTACAGCAGGCATCCCACCTGCAGGTGAGAGAGCTTTGTCACCAACCATGGGAAAAGGAAGGCCTGCACTTCAATTCTAATGAGAATTCTTGTGCGAAGGCTTCTGAGACCTTTTTTCTTCTTCCTACAGAAAGAAGAAGGGCCTGAAGAAGAAGAGGAGCAAGAACTTGATGAAGATGAGGAGGGAGAAGGTATGTGTGCTTGCACCTCTTTGCTTTAGCACATCCACAAGTCTTGCTTTCCTCAGCTACAGTAGGAGCTGATGTTGGGGCAGGCAGAAGCATTTTGGGAGTAAGGCCTGTGTTCAATACCATCCCAGTATCTTCCACAGGCGGGACAACAACTACAGCAGGCTCAGAAGGCTTGAGCTCCTTAGCTGGAACAGGGAATTCCTCAGCTGAGCTAAGTGGTCCAGGATTGCTGTGACAGATTGGTCACCTGGCCTGCCAAAAAACAGGCACATCTGCAGGTACGTCAACAATGCAGGCATACCAAAACAGCCAGTGAAGCAGAGGAAGGAAGTGACCAAGCACTAATATACACCATTGTCCCACCTGGCAAGAGCTTGGCATACAAACCTGAGCTGTCACTGTCAGAGAGTGCATGCTGATCTCCTACCTATATAAGTGTACCCCCTTGGACTGAGCCAGAAGAGAATGAGCAGAAGGGGCTGGAAGAGAAGGATGGCAGAGTAGGAGGAATGAGTCAAAAAGATTTAGCAGTCAATGGCAGAGGATCCTCCCATAAAGACACCAGCGAGTATCTTTTGACCTTACTCCATTTCTTGTTACACATTACCATCAATATGTACAGCACTGTTGTCCATCTCAGTGAAAGAACAATAATTTCGGTTTTTGTGATTGTGGCCACCTCGAAGGACTTGGCCCTCTCTGCCAGTAGAGAATTTGTGGGGTCAAAGACCCACTCCTGCTAACTGTTGAAGGCCAGGAACTTTTGGAAATACCTCTCCAATGCATCAGTCTCTGTAGGTGAGTTAGTTATAAGAAAGTGTGAAGAATGCTGGAACCATTCCACCATGCCTTCCATAGACAACAACTAGTGGCATTTCTACAAAAGCAACCCTGAATCTTTTAAAACCCACCCAGTCTGTGGTCAGATATTGAGAAAGTGCACGGAACAGCTTCAGAGCAATCATACCATTTGTATGTCCTGTTAGAGGAGTCAACCAAAGAGTCATCAGGTCTCAAAGCAGGATAACACTTTGCATACCCAGTCCATGAATTTGGAGAACAATGCTTCCTGTTGCATGCAATGTCTTCATCAGAAATGTTAACTAGGCAAACATTATCGCAAGATAGATTGAAATGGGATTTCTCACAGAAAGGAAGATGACAAGATGGCATTGGCTTTCCAAGTTCTGTATGGGTGTCTTGAGCATATTCAGGCACAAAACTCTATACATAATAATTAAAAATTTCAGAGATAAGGTGCAATGAATTATAACCGTTTAATTTTGTGGTTTCAATCTTTTACAAAAAGGCTTCATTACTGAAAAGACAACACGGTTATCAAATTTTATATAACAAAATGTGATTTGCATAATTTTTGGAGTATATTTCCCTTACAGCAACATTCCTTAGCTTGTGAGTTTACCTGTAGAATACTAGAGATACTTGAGCTACACTGTTTCGTTATGTTATCTCTTTTTATAAAAAGTGCCTTGTATGTATGTGTTAAGGTGCACCCACAATAAATTATATTGTAAACACACATTGGTAACTTATCGCACATATCATAAATAGGTTGCATACAAGTTAATCACTCAATGTTGGTCCTAACCATTGCCTAATTTAATTCGCAAGCATTAGCCAAAGGTCTGCACTTCTCTCATGACCTCTGACATGTTTTCAACCTGTTTGGCATGTGGATGAATGCACCCTTAGAATGCTGATCATGGTCACTGTAATGAACTTCCGTAAGCGTTATCACAAGCCAAGGATAATGTAACCTTTTACACCTCATATCATTTCTTCATTGGACAGGTGGGTACCGTTCTCAGCTAGCACTCTACCGGCCCCACTTTCAATTCTCCAACCGGCCAATGAAGAATGAGAGGAATTTATTTCTGGTGATAGAAATTCATTTCTCGCTATAATGTGGTTCGGATTCCACAATATGCTGTAGGTCCCGTTGCTAAGTAACTAATTGTTTCTTAGCCACGTAAAATAAATCTAATCCTTCGGGCCAGCCCTAGCAGAGCTGTTAATCAGCACAGTGGTCTGGTTAAACTAAGGTATGCTTAACTTACAGCTCATATCTTACTATGTGAACTTAACGTGTAATTAAGTACCTATGAGTTGAGAGAGAGGTTTACCGTGTACTTTTCCGGTCGTTGCGTAAGATGATATAGCATTGTTAGCAAGTTCATTGTGCCTTTTTTCTCCTATGAATGTGTTGCCATCATTACCGTAAACAACAAACCATCTTCCAGATGCTATCTGAAAGCTCCATTTAGACTAAAACGATCTGACTTATTTTTAGATTATCCGTTACTTCCCTGCTCAATTCTCTTTCCACTGTCACTTGGTAATAGTGTCTTGTCTTGGTCTTGTTTATCTCATGGTTAAGACACTTGCGGCGCCATTGAGATGTCTAGGGTTCGATTCTGAAGAGAACCTGAATGTTTCAGGCACGTTTCGTTCGATCCCAATGTGCCTCTGTTGACCTAAGCAGTAAATTATGTACCTTGTAGACGGTAGACTCGGACGGTTCGCAACCATGTTAGAGACGGGTGTGTAGCCTGCAACCTCATTCTTAAATACTCGTAAAACAGGGAATCGGAAGCTCAATCATTAACATTGAAGGTAATCCCCTGAGGAGAAGAGAAGTATGGTGAAAAGATGAAATTCATATATTTATTCATTAATAAGCACCTCATGTGAACGACAAGAGAAACTTTTGAGA
Organism: Macrobrachium rosenbergii; assembly: GCF_040412425.1. NCBI lineage: Eukaryota > Metazoa > Arthropoda > Malacostraca > Decapoda > Palaemonidae > Macrobrachium > Macrobrachium rosenbergii. The sequence goes on from NC_089752.1 coordinate 96,289,819, forward strand.
GAGTAACGCCTTACGAGTTCGGGGGAAAAAAGGAGCACAGATCAAGCATAGTTACTTAAGCAGAGAGGGTCTCTGCACGGCTTCTCACTAATGCTATTATATCTCCATCGTCTCCTCTTCCTCCTTCTCCCACCTACTTCCCAACCCCACCTCCTCCTGAATCCCCACATTAATCCCCTCCCCAGACGGCCCCTTCCTTTAAATCCCCTTTTCATCACGACCCTCCAGAGTGGCTCCAGACTTATCTGCGAATCCAGAATGTAAGTGGAAAAAACCGTTTCCCTTCCGATGGAGCGTTAGTTTAAGATCCTCCTATTTTTGATTGGAATAAAGGCGTGGCTCGTTGGGGCAAGATGGGGACGTTCTTTCACTGATTTCTTATAATTGTAAAACCTAGACAACGACCTACTTTCATGCACTCTCAGGCTACTTTTTGCTTTTGTTTTGTAGGCCTATCCTTTTCACTCTCTGGAAGGTTCGCAGTTGTTAAGTGCTCAGTAGGATTTAGCACAAGCTTTGTAATGCTACTTTGGCTTAGCTCAATGCATTTGGCGATAAGAAATGGCCAGTCTCAGAATTTGTTTGCCCTTTTAAAATTATAAGTGAAATGAAGTACCAGAATTTTAAACGAAAATAGTGGTATCTATGAAAAACTTTCCTTATTTATTATGATTCAGATATCTGTCACTCTCATGAAAAAGAAAAAATCCCTCTAATCTTACAAACAGAAGAGGTGGATTTAAACTACAAATTTTGGTATTGGTGCACGCGATCTCAAACACACGAGAGCATTTTCATTACACTCCACACGACTGCTTAAAAGAGTAAAAGGTTCGCACGATTTTTTTGTCAATAAACTTAATTTAAAAAGCTATTTCATATAAATTATTAGATTTAGTTTCTTGTTTTTGGAACCCTTCATTTATAATCACACGAAAACATAGCAAACACGAATATATATTCGTGCAGGTACGCGGAAGTTTAACAAAAGCTGTAAAAGTTTTTTTTCTGTTTTGCACAGAAAATACGCAATTTTGAAGTTCACTTTTGCATATATATATATATATATATATATATATATATATATATATATATATATATATATATATATATATATATATATATATATATATATATATCACATCAGGATCGAACTCGTCTCTCAAATGAAAGACCAAGGCACTAACAATTGACCCAAATAAGTTATAAAAGAATTTGGAGCCTTAGTACATGTGAAACATGTGCTCATGTGTTCATTAGTTCCATCATATTCACGCTGAAGGGGTAATTCGAATGAAATGCTACCAATTGACTCATTAGCGGGTCGAGAAGTTGGGTAAAATTCTCTGGTATGCTACGCGGCAGCCTGCCCGACAAAAACCTCAGGTACAGATGTACTTAGGTTCCAACATCTTTTATGTCTTGTGTAGGTCAGTTGGTGGCGTCCTGGTCTTTCATTAGATAGACTGGGGTTCGATCCCGTTGTGTTTGAGAAATTTATTTCTGTGAAACACATACTCATACATTAATTACTTCCATATGTATATATATATGGAACTAATTAATATATATATATATATATATATATATATATATATATATATATATATACATATATATATATATATATATATATATATATATATATATGGAACTAATTAATATATATATATATACATGTGTGTGAGTGTGTTAATCTTAGACTAATTCTAAGCATATTTATTGTTATCATAATTTAAAATATAATTTACCCGGTGCAGTAATTTACTATATATTCGGTCTTGTGAATATGTGAATGTTCATTAAATTTTCCTTCTTATACACACATTTTTCCATGGATGGTTGTATTTAGGAAATTACATTTTCCCGCAAAGTAAAAGTACCCCCTGACCTCTAAAACCATTCCATTTCATATCCTCGTAATGCGGTTCATCCGAGTCTCTTTCTGTGTGTACGTTATTACTTCCTCTCTTCTTTAATCCTCAGTGAGAAGGGCAGCAGTGTTCTCTATAGCCACCACCTACTTCGTACATACGCCCCCATATACAATTTCACTCACAGTCTGATGGCAGCGTTCAGTATGAACGTCCATCTCGCTGTGAAGCCGGACGATGCATTCCTGAAATGAACGTCGAACCCTCTCGACTGAAAGGATACACGTAAATGCTATTGACATTGCTGAAAGAGAGAGATATAAGAACTCAGAGTAGTTTTATCTGATGTTTTCACTGTACGCATGCGTGCACGCTCACAGGCAGTATAGAGGGGACGGGGCCGGGACACAATGTGTCTTGCACTGGACAAAATGAAACGCTTGTGTCCAGATACCACGGCGATGCTGCTATTTAAAAACGTTTTATTTTCCCGTTTTGTTGTGCTCTCTTCGTTCTGCCTGTCTTCACCATTTGCATGTTTTGTTTCTTTCACTGTCTGTTTCTAAAGCTTTGTCCTTACTTCTCTCCTTTTGATTCAGATCCATTTTCGTTTCGTCGTTACGTAAAAAATGAGACTGCAATGCCAAATAAGATCTAAATTCAGTTGGTAAATAAGAATACGTAGTTGTGTTTAAAAATTTTAAAAGTGCGTGAAGGTCATAAAACTACATGAAAGATTCTATATTTGTAATTCAATTCATTCTTAGTCAAGGCCGGAATAAATCCGTAAGAGGCCACACAGATGTACTAAAAGCGAATAATGCTGTAAATGTAATATCATGTGAATTGGTTTGATTATGGTTATTGATTCATAGTATGAGGGTTTTCCATATTATTAATATTAATAATGATAGAACACTATCCCAGCTAGTCCCATCCCCTTACCCCATAAGAGTACATCTACATCTACATCTACATCTGCTGTCCTTTCTCTGACTTCTCTCATTACCCAATCCTTGAAGATACTGACTAGCCATGAGACCTAAGACACCAAACAAGTCACTCTCTTAAAACTCCGAACTTAGGCTTTGCTTCCATCATGGAAACTTTTCATCACTCTCAGCAACTTACCCTCTAAACCAAACATCCTCAACACCCTCCACATTGCCTCTGTATCAGTTTTACCAAAAGTTTTCCAGTTTATTAAATCACTTTTTTCGCAACAAACATTTGTTTCAGTAACCCTCTTCTGTAGTTCCTCTCTCAATTCTTTTGCCGTCTGTATTATCTTATCACTCAATCATACCATACACCTCCATGGCAAACTAAGTAAAGTTATACTACTGTAATTCTTACAATATCCTCTATCAATTTTGCCCTCACATATGTAATGAATAATCATTCGTTTGGATCATTTTCCCTCTTCCATTCATACCTTACACACCTTGGTTAGTCCCTTAATCATACTTTCACCATTGTACCTACCATTAATCCTGTTATCTCATCAACTCCTGAAGCCTTTCATTCTTCAGTTTTTCTGTTGTTCACCTTATTTCCTCAACAGTAAACTTCACAAGGGCTCTCAAACTTTCACTAACCCCTTCCACTTTTGTATCATTCAACTCTGCCTCTCTTCTGTCGGCGGCTTTCAACAGACTCAAAATATTCATCTAACTGACAAAAGACTGTATCCTTATCTGACAGCATCTCCAGTTGCATCTTTTACGCATAAAATTGCTCATATACCTTTCTCTCTGCATTCACCACCTTGCAGATAACTTAGTCCCACTAAGGTCCAGTCTTACATTCTCCCCCTTATTCAAATTATGCCTTCTTTTTCCCCTCACTGTCCTGATCACCGTTCCATCCTCCTGTGTTCGTGTACGCAGTCTACCCTATGTCTTGCAATTGCACAATAAGAGTCTAAATTTAAATTTCTAATTTCCTAATCGACCGTTCACTGTTTTTATTTCCTTTTTTCACCTTCCTAAAGCCACACATAACACCCTGCTGACTATATGACTCCATCCTGCAATCTTGCATGTTCTTCAGTATCTGCAACCCTAGCCCATTTTTCATCAGCTTTATCTTCCTTTGTTCTCTGTACTTTTTCCGTATCAACCATAATTGTCTTAATTCCTAATCACCATTACAGCTACATTTCCACTTCTTCCTCACTAAACTGAACTTTTACTCATCTTAACTTTCACTTTATTCAAATAATGATCAGATATACGTCCATTCACCCCTCTCCTCACCATTACACCCACCAACTTCCCCTTCCATCTACTCTAACCTAAAACATAATCTAACATGCCCTTTCTTGTGAAAAATTTCATGCCATATATATATGTGTGTGTATGTAAATATCTATATGTATATATATGTATGGATATAGATATATATAAGATATATATATATATATATATATATATATATATATATATATATATATATCTGTATATATTTATGTATAGTATATATTCATATACACATATATATATAATATATATATATGTATATATATATATGTGTGTGTGTGTGTGTGTGTGGGTGGGTGGATGCACTCCACAATGAAAACGAAAGAGAACCCCCAGAGGAAGAAAAGAAACCGGACCTCCTGTAATACCTGTAAACACCAGTTACCACATGTGCTTCTTTTTATTTTATGCAAATATTCTAATCAAATGCAAAGATATGTCCGGTATGTATTTTCCTTAAACTGATTAGTCAATAAATTGCTCCGGAAGAGGCCTGATGGAAGGTGAAGCAGTTGGGACAAATTAAGATCTGGATTTCCTTTCGTTCTCTTTGGTTTCTTATTCATTTTCATTGTGGAGCACATCGAGACATTCATCTTCGCGATTGAGAAGATTACAACTGTATATATATATATATATATATATATATATATATATATATATATATATATATATATATATATATATATATATATATATATATATATATATATATATATATATATATATATATATATATATATATATATATATATATATATATGTATGTATGTATGTATATATATACCGGGTGTTTCGAAATGAGAGGCCCCCCCCTCCACAGAACAAATGGTAAGTTATGAAGTTTTCTGCTATAGCCTATCTCCAAGTACATTATTTTAAGTTTACATTAAGCTATTTTTCATTTTACATTTCTTGTATTTTCAGACTGAATGACGGAGTTAGATACAGCTATGGCTAACGACTCGGAGGAAATCAGACGGGATTGACCGAATCTGGGCTATAACCTTCAGAGGGGCCAGGGATGCTGGCGCATTCTTCATTTCACGTTCCTGGATAGCTAATTACATTAAAAGAGATGAATCCTTTGTTAAAAGAAACTGGAACAAAAATCCATATGACTGTCATCACAAAAAGAGTGAGAATCTTGGAAGGCATGAAGTCCTTACTCAGGAGTCAAAAGACAACTTAGCTGAGGCAGTGGGCAGACCAAGAAAGTCTTTACGTAAACTGCCGCTTGAACTAGAAACAAAAAAGTTATAGTGCTGTATATCGTGAGTTGAAAAAATCTGGTATCAAGCCATTTCATGTTATAAGCCACCCCAACATCACTCAGCAACAGAGAGAAGACCGTGCATGGTTTTGTGGTTTATTTCTTAAAGATTGGGATGAAGCTGACTTTCTCCATGTTGCTGCTTCAGATGAATTCTTCATTTACACAGTCAGGAAGCCAAATCATAAAAATGACATCAAAGTTGGATGATATCAGCGATGACATGCGCTATCGCCAAGTTGTGAAATTTCCTGAATGTTTGGAAAGTTTTCTGTTTCACAGCCAAACGATTAATGTGGATCATCAAACAAAAAGGACAGTCATGGAATGGCAAATACTTCAGAGAAACTGTGCTTACTGGTGGAGTGTTTCCTTTCCTCAAAGATCCTGAAAATGTGTTATCTGTTGAAGAAGCCACATTTTTGCATGATAAGGCACCATGTTTCAAGGCTCTTCAGACACAGGAGCTGCTTCGAAACAGTGGTATCGATTTCTTCTCGTCAAGTGAATTTCCAGGTAGCTCCCCTGACCTCAATGTGCGTGAAAACATTGGTAGTATCTTAAAGGATCGTGCTGAAGCACTCACAGTGAACTATGATGGTATACCAAGCCTCGACGACCTGTGAAGGCAGGTGACCGAAGTGCTCAGGGAAATGGAGTCTGAGTCTCAGCTTTTTTGTGATTTGCTGAAATCATACCCCTCAAGAATGCAGGCTGTGGTACAGGCAGATGGAGGCCACACAAAATATTAAATACTCAGAGAGAAACTTAAATAAATACCTGTTCTGAATTACTTTTGTTTTTGTCCATATCAATTTTAGTTTATGCTGTAGAGGGGGAGCCTCTAATTTCGAAACACCTTGTATGTAGATATATATATATATATATATATATATATATATATATATATATATATATAGTTATACATACATACATACATATATTTTTCTATATATACTATAACTATATATATTATTATAAGGTGTTATAATATATAAAACCATTCTACAAATATAATATGTGTCTCTATGAAAATTTTGATGTTTTGCTTGCAGATTCGTCGTCTGTTGTGAGATATGATTTTAAAATGTTTTTTTCTTACAGATAAATTGTGTATCATGTAATCTTAAAATGTTTTGATATGTTTTCTACATTTGTTTAATACGAGTACTGAGTGAACTCGAATTCGTAACATGCTGTGTTGTAGAGAGAGAGAGATTATTTTTTATTCTTATTGCTTAGTGCACCCTGTGTTAACATAAGTGTTTGGATGAAGTTGTGTTTGGAGAAAGGCAGAGGCCCTCTTGTCTTATCTCTGATGAGTTTGACAGCTATCGGCGAATTGCCTGTTACATATTTGTTCTGTGTGCCTATTCTGAAATCATTGTCTTTCCCTATGCCTATTACGTTTTCGTAATCTGAGAAAGAGAGAATGAGTAAGTGAGAGAGTTGAAGTTGACATGCTGACAGCTAGCCAGTTTTAGTCCAAAAGCACTTCCTTTTGTTTGTTCAAGTGTTTGAGTGAACAGTGGATGATGTCAATCATTGATAAGAGCCCTGGCATATTTCCTTCTGGGCCTTAGAATTCCCTGTATGTATACCATACATGTATACCTGTATGTATAATGTATGTGCATTTTATGTATCATGTATTCTGGGAGGGCTTGAAGATAAAAGAGCAGTGCTGAACCAGAGTCAGGCAGTTAGGTGCAGGGGCTGCTGGAAATAGCCTGTCTCTCTCTCTCTCTCTCTCTCTCTCTCTCTCTCTCTCTCTCTCTCTCTCTCTCTCTCTCTCTCTCTCTCTCTCAATAATACCATTCATGTATAAGGGTGTTATACTGATTGCTTTCCTATTTGTAAAAGTTTTGTTAAACTCACCCAAGAAATGTATACATTTTGTAAGAGGTGATCTAAGGTGTTTATGTTGTGCAAGCATTGTGAAAATGTGTTTTACTACTTTCTGTTGAAGAAGGTAAGGTTCTTACTTGATATGTTTTGTGCTGTTATTGTGATAGAGAATTAGTATTTTGATAAGAGGTGAATAATATCTCTTATAGTGAGTTCTAATGTGTCTTGCTGCTAATTATGTATCATTGTGTATATCATTGTGACTTGGCAGTGTTGTCTTTGAGAGTTTTAGAAAGACGTGAGTTTAACCTGTTTTTAAAAGTGGAGGTAATCTTTTGAAAGACTGATATAATCTTTAAACATATTTTTGTCTTAGTGAAATTGCTGTTGATATATTTCCATTTTTGCATATTTCATTCTTATGTGTCTGTGCTATCATATTACTCTAATTTTTTAATTACACAGTTTTACAAAGTTTTGTGCTGGTGATTACTTAGCATTTTGTTAGTGCATACTTATTATTGAGATTTCAGAGAATATTTATATGGATTCCAGTCAGTAATATTTTGGTGAACACTTGTGTTGAGTTTAATTAATCAAGTATATGTTTAAAACTTGAGTGATAGTTAGTGGTTTGAATCTTACTTAACTAAATTGCTCTCTTAATAAATTAAAGTTTTGTGAATTAAACTTGATTAAGAAATATTTAAATTTTATACTGTTGTCGGATAACAGTAAATCTTTTTGAGATTGTGAACTCTGCATATAACTTTTGAACTTAGAAATAAATTTGTCTGTTTAAAGTTTTAAAAGCACAGTGTTTCATTTTGACCACCAGTGATTAGAGAAGTTAATAAATGTGTACATTATTATTATTATTAAAGTAGTTTAACCAGACCACTGAGTTGACTTTCAGCTCTCATAGGGCTGGCCCGAAGGATTTGATTAAAATACTAGGTCTAGGCCTGAAGTCAAGCGCTAGGACCCAATAGATCATCCGATACTAAGATGAATGAATTAAAATGAAATTAAAAACTGCACATAGGCACATGCTCTCACACAATAAATACATTTACTCAGACTTCCTTACATGCACACTAAAACGGTATATTAAAATTCAGAATATAAATTAAACAAAATTTTAAAAATTTTTCTTTTTTGTAAAATTAAAATGTTAAAAGGATTTTCATATTTTTATTATTTACTTATTTTTATATTTTGTGAATTAAATTACAGTTCTTCAAGAACATCAAAATTGGAATGATTGAAAATGTGAAAGATTCTGACAAAATTTCTTTCACTGACCTATTTCCAAAAGTAGACATTCGTTGTCGGTCATACTTTGGACATTCACATAACACATGTCTGACCGTTATTATTACTCTGCATTCTGAGCACTCGGGAGCCGGGCCATGTGGGCTGCTCATTAAGTGCCCATGTGTCAGACGAGTATGGCCTATTCTGAGGCGTGTTAAAATTACTTGTGCATGTCTCTCTCTTTGATATGATGAACTCCATTTTTTAACATTAGGTTTTACTTCTTTCAGTTTATTACTTTCAGGTTCTTCATCCCATATATATTGCCATTTATTTATGATACCCATTTTTATGTGAGTTACATAATCAGTAACAGGGATATTCACATTTGATCTTGTCATGTGAGTTGCTGCTTTAGCTGCTTTGTCTGCTTCTTCATTTCCTTTGATCCCTACATGCGCAGGGATCCAACATATTTCTGTATTTTTTCCATTATTATATAATTTATGGAGATATAATTTAATTTGTTGTACTATATTATTATTTGATTTGTAACTTTGAATAGCCTCTATAGCGCTTCTTGAATCACTGAAAATCACAAAATTATTGAATGATGATTCTTTAATTATTTTTATAGCTGATGCAATTCCATACAATTCTGCTGTAAATACAGAAGCATTATTAGGAAGAGAGAACTGATAAGTTTTGTCTTGGGACACTGCAGCATATCCCACTCCGTGTTCTGATTTAGATCCATCTGTATATATTGCGTAATGTGGACCTTTTCGGTTTATATGCTCTATTGTATGCTGTCTATGGTGTTCTGTTGTATATGAGTTACTTTTTGATAAATACTTGAGGTGTGTGCAAATTCTCATTTTATTCATTGTCCAGGAGGAGGTGATTTTACTATTACAGGCACTTGTATATTTATATTCAGTGACTCAAACAATCTTTTAGCTCTAATTGGGAAAGGTGGTGGATGGTTGTTTATAAATACATCTCTTAATTCAAATAATTTTTTGGTTGGAGAATCACTAGTTTGAACTCTTAAAGCACTTTTCATTGTTACTAGCTCTCTATGGAGAGACAAAGGCATTTCACCACATTCAACTTGTAACGATGATTTTGGTGATGATCTAAAGGCTCCTGAGCATATTCTAAGGCCTTCATTGTGAACAGGGTCGTCTAACATTTTCAGAACTGTGTCAGATGCTGAGCCATATACTTCGCTTCCATAATCAATAATGGACAGAACTGTTGCCTTATACAGCACAGTAAGGGTATGTCTCTCGGCTCCCCAAGTAGTGTTCGATAGTTTTCTAATTAGATTTAATGCTCTTTTACTTTTAGATTTTACATATGTAATGTGGGCTCTCCAGTTCAAGTGGGTATCAAATACTAATCCCAAAACTTTTGCTGTTTGGCCAGTTGTACACTATGGTTTTTGATTTTTAAATCTATTTCTTCACCTTTTTTCCACTTTTTATTTTTATAAAACATGATTGCTTGAGTTTTATCTGTGGAAAATTTAAAGCCTACAGATGAGGCCCATTCATCTATTTTTACTATGCTTTTATTAATGATTCGTTCTGCATGTTTTATTCAGGATGCTGAATAATATATGGCAAAATCATCCATGTACAGGTTACTTTTAATGCCAATAGGTAGATTTTTACTGATATCATTAATTGCTAAAGTAAACAGTGTTCCACTAAGGACGCTTCCCTGTGGAACACCGTTTTCAAGTGGAAATGTTCTAGACAGATCATCATCAATTCTCACCTGAAAACTGCGGTTTGTCAAAAAGTTATGTATAAACCTAGGTAAATGTGTACAAGATAAGTGATATATCTGTTTGTTCACCTGAGAATTATCCAGGTGAAATAGAACCAGGGAAACAGTTATAGTGTTTGTTGAAGTGATGCCCATTTTCCACTAGTCTGTTTATAGCTTGTTAGTTGTTACCTCACCCATAACTTGATAAAGTTACATTGATTTTCTCAAGTGATAAGTAAGTTTCATGGGATCAATGTACCTTTAGAGTATTCAGTCTTATTATATTTGTTATGAGGTTACAAGTATCTGGTCGAAGTGAGGTAAATTTTTGGTCTTATTATTTGTGTAATAACCAGGTGCTTGATCACTTCGTATACATATATATATATATATATATATATATATATATATATATATATATATATATATATATTCTATATATATATATATATTATATATATATATATATATATATATATATATATATATATATATATATATATATATATATATATTATATATATATATATATATATATATATATATATATGTGTGTGTGTGTGTGTGTGTGTGTGTGTGTGTATCCAAGAGCAAGAGATATGAAGTAATTTGATGTCCACTAGCAAGAATCGAACCCGAGTTATCAGAACGAGGTCACGTTGCCGACCTGTCCGCAAGAAGGATATAAATTGTACTGCCGCTCAGACATACAAGTCAGCTATTATGATTGCATTGAAAAAAGAACTGCCGCTACCACCCTCACCATTATCGCTACTACTTCCCCCCAGTGACAAAGACAATAACAAGAAACTGGCAAACGAAAGTGACAATAGCACCAGACAGCAATAACCCAAGGCACAGGTTTAACACAGACCCCTTCAAATATTAACCGGTATAAACCGAATTTAAGTTATAGATTGAAAACCAGAGTAGCAGAAATGTTAGTGCAAAACATATATCTGAAAATATACTTATATGTAGTGTCCAATAACTGTTCACAACGGCTGGTAACAACGAGGTCTACACTCCATCTATTATGCTAAGAGCTGCGTCGTAATATAAAATCGATGATGACCTCTACACTCAGCTCCTTCTCCATTTGGAGCACTACAGTCGAGGTTAAACCTTCTCGCGAAACGGGGACGCTGTGAAAAAATCTGCGGATAAGTTTCATACAGTTTAGGCGCATTATCACGAAGGAATTTTGAAAACCGACACGTGACCTACAAAAGTAGGCCAAGTTCGTGGAAAGAGAGAGAGAGGGAGAGAGAGAGCGGGCGAGGAGTTGAAAATCCAGTCTCGCACATTCCTCGGCATCATGAATTAAAAGAGAGTCTGAATTTCACTGCCTTATAAAATCCTCTGCTGATGACAATAGTATACAGATAAAATAAAGAAGAATAAAACAATTCAGTTTGGATATAATCAAGTTCATTTGTCACAGTGAAAAACTAAATTTTTATTGTGAACTCATCTCTCTCTCTCTTTCTCCCTCCAGAGTGTTCCCTACAACCGTCAGAGAGAGAGAGAGAGAGAGAGAGAGAGAGAGAGAGAGAGAGAGAGAGAGAGAGGTCCTCTGGGAAGGCGGGGGTGGATCCCAGATCAATACACAGCCTCCTAAAGAGAAATCCATTCGTGGAAGAATGCTCTCCTTGGCTGTGTCAGCTTCCTTCTTTTTCTCCTAATGTTCGTCTCCATCGCTGTCCTTATCGACATCATTATCGACACTGCAACTATTATTAACAATCTCTCTTCTACAGTTAGCATTATCATTGTTTTCACGATTTTTTTTTTCATCGTGGGTCATCTATGGAACTAAAAAAACACGATGGTGTGTTTACTGATACCCAAGTGTTTCCTGTTAGGAGTTGGAACGGTGTGATTTTACCCGTTTTGCTCTCTTCATCATATTTTGTCCCAACATTCTTATAAAAGCAGGATTTTTTTTTATTGATCACAAGGCACTTCACTGCGCAATGTGAGGTTTGTTCGTCTACATGAAATTGTTTCCCACTGGCATCTTTTACTTAAGTTTTGTCAGGAATCATCTCATTCTAACAGTTGATATATATATATATATATATATATATATATATATATATATATATATATATATATATATACAGTATATATGTATATATATATATATATATATATATATATATATATATATATATATATAGTAAGTACAGTCTGAGCCGCCAAAGAGGAATTAGAGGAATTTATTTCTGGTGATAGAAATTCATTTCTCGTCATAATGTGGTTCGGATTCCACAATAAGCTGTAGGTCCCGTTGCTAGGTAACCAGTAGGTTCTTAGCCACGTAAAAATAAGTCTAATCCTTCGGGCCAGCCCTAGGAGAGCTGTTAACCAGCTCAGTGGTCTGGTTAAACTAAGATATACTTAACTTTTTTGGACATGCTACCATAGAGAGTGTCATTGGTTTAGGTTGCAGATGGAATGTAACCCAGTGCAGAGGAACATTTAGTGAAAAGCTGTGGCCTTCTTTATGGGAGGAAATGTTCTTGAAATGGCAGATGAAGCTCCTCTCCTAAGTCCAATTGCAACCACGCATACGCTCCTGGGCAAGAGAGCACTAGCTTTGTGTGGTGTGATGGTCACCAAATGGCCAGTGACGAAGGGTCTGCTGTCCAATACCCAAGTGCAAATTTTGGTATTTTCTTTGTGTTGTGTTCTTCATTGGAGGGGTGGGTAGAGCTTTCGGCTAGCACGCTGTTAGCTGAAAGCTCCGACCGGCCAATGAAGAATTAGAGGAATTTATTTCTGGTGATAGAAATTCATTTCTCGTCATAATGTGGTTCGGATTCCACAATAAGCTGTGGGTCACGTTGCTAGGTAACCAGTTGGTTCTTAGCCACGTAAAATAAATCTAATTCTTCGGGCCAGCCCTAGGAGAGCTGTTAATCAGCCCAGTGGTCTGGTTAAACCAAGGTATACTTAACTTTATGAATGTGTGTGTGGAAGTGATACAGAACAGAAGAAACATATGGTAACTGATGTGTTTCAAGAGAACTATGTATGTGGTAGCAGACAGGTGAAGAGCTAGGTAATGGGCAACGCTTGCAGCGTCGGGAAGACTGGGAACGGGTGGAACAATATGTTTGTTATTTCAAGGAGAGTATGGGTGAGACTGAGTGTGGCATGGAATAAAATACTAACAGTGAGAGCGTTTGTGCCATAAAGGTAGAGGATGAGAGTGAATGAGTATTTCTGGGAGACTTTGAATCTGTACTATCTTGGGTTTGAAGAATATCAGAGGTTGATTGTACTAGGCGATTTTCAAACAAAGGTAAATGAAGTAGTAAAAGACTCCGTTGTTCTTACAATAAAGAAGAAAAGCCTTGCAGAAGCAGAGAAAATGGCGAGGAGAATTCTGTCAGGTTGCTTTATTACAGGAGTAAATGAAAGAGCAACAATTTTGATGGATGTCATGGTGAGAGGAGAGCGGTTGTTTAGCAACAAAGATCAAGACCACAAAAACAAGCTTAAAAGAAAGGATTTATTGTGGGATTACCACGCGGATGAATCAACCTTTTGTTGACCGATCTGAATAATTTATTGTAAAACTGGTGATGCCTTAGATGAGAGACACTTTCCCATAATATGAAAAGTAAATAAATAAATGAAGAAGGATATTAGGTGACAAATATCTAGGACACATACTAACAACAATAAAACATTTGAGGCATGTTTTATAAAGCAAAACCTCTGTTGGGTGTAATGCCCTCAGTGCACCTCACGCGGTGCACTGTAGGCATTACTAATGGTTCTATGCAGCGTCCCTTCGGCCCCTAGCTGCAACCCCTTTCATTTCTTTTACTGTACCTCTGTTCATATTGTTTTGTCTTTCTTCCACCTTACTTTCCACCCTCTGCTAACAATTGCTTCATAGAGCAACTGCTTTGAGGTTTTCCTCCCGTTACAACTTTAAAATCTTTTTATTGGAATTTCCCTTCCAGCACTGAATGACCTTAGAGGCACTAGCGCTTGACCTTTGGTTTAAATTTTATCTTCCATTCCATTCCCATTAAACAAAAGTTTGCGAGAAAATTTTGTTGGAGTTTCATTGAACTGCATACAGTGTTGTTTATCTGAGGAAGAAGCAACTATCAATCAAGTTATAAGCTTAAGAGAGAGAGAGAGAGAGAGAGAGAGAGAGAGAGAGAGAGAGAGAGAGAGAGAAGGCAAAGAAAATTTCATAGAAAGGTTGTTAAGTTAAGCAGGAAGATTAGCGGCTTAAGAGGGCCCAGTCTGTGTCGTAAGTGCAACAGCGAATGTCACTAAATGAAAATTGCACGCGGTTAGTTCGGGACAGATTTTACAGTGTACAGTAGGAAAATACACACACACACACACACACACACACACACACACACACACACACACACATATATATATATATATATATATATATATATATATATATATATATATATATATATATATATATATATATATATAGCTAACAAAGTACACACGCACATAACTAACGAGAACCAGTATTGATGCAATTTGCGTAAAAACCAACAGAGACAACCGAACCAAAACCGCAGGTTTTGTCAGAAGTAAAGCGGAGAGTAAAACCGTTAGTTAAAACTGAGGGGAGCCTGTAAAGGGCAACAAGCTTTATCAGCCTAGAGAATTTTTGTGTTTTTCATTTTCAAAATCAGTGTTGATTTAACCATCACATTAATTGTCAGTGCAGCTCTTGCATTAAGAAGGCTACCCAGTCGATTTCCTTTTAAACTTACATCTGCGTGTTCTCCCCTGTACACCTAGCATTGCGTACTGATATTTTTAGGACGTACATTATTATGTCAAAGTTTCACTCATTTTATCACACCTAGCTGATGTAGACTAGTGGGGCATGGCACTACTGGTTCCAATGGTCATTACTGGCGCAACCTTTACATCTCTTCACCAACACCACAACATCTTCCCTGGGGACCTGGGTATGGGCACTTTCTCCCCAATCACTATTTTTGCATTGCTATAAACATAAGTCTTCAAAAAGCCGGTGTAGTGAAGCAAGGAGTCCCCTAACCTTTTTCCTCTCTCTATTTATGTCTGAGATCAATATTCTCTGTGGAATTCGACTAACATCCATTCTTTAAAGATGACTTATCCAAGGAGGATAACACGTAAGCATAGTAAACAATGGTCTTTCTTTTTTATTGCAGCATTTTATTGAAATAAATAGCTTCGACTAAGAACCAAAACCTCCCGCTGCCCAAGGTCAGAGGAGGAAGTAGGCCTAAGACCATGATATCAAAACAACAATTCTAATCGACTCGCCATCCAGCTTAGACTTTTTTTTTTTATCCACCCGTTCCTTCATAACCAATGTATTGTAGAACTAAAAGCGGGACCAGAGTTTTATCATACCTCTGGGAGTTACTTTGAGCCTCTGGGAATTACTTTGAGCAGTCTTCGTAATGATATGGCATCGTGGAAACAAAACCTGTTGAGGTAAATCCTGTGGACGAGTCCCATCCATTCTATAATGCAAATAGCTCTACTTTACTAAGACTGGGTTCGGTTCTTTATCCTGCTCATTCATTCTTTATCAAATGTCGTCTTTAAATTTGCCATTTTCTTTATTCTTCCAATTATTCTCCTACCTTTGGATAAGTTTTCTTCTTCCCTTCGGTCATTATCTTGCTGAGCAAAGTTGAAAAAAAAAGTGAGAATCTTCTTTACGTTAGTAAGCCGCTATTTCACAAATACAGGTACCATTTCTCTTCAAAACTGCACTTGCTTTAATGACTTCTTGTTGTACCGTTGAGCGACAGGGCAATCACTTTCAAAATATTTTTATTTGGTCTGTTTCGATATCAGAATTAAAGTACTTCAAGAGATCATAATAAAATTCAACAGATCTATAAACATATGGGTTCCTGCAGTTTTCATTCAACGAACATTTTATTTAATATTATTTCAGTATACGCACACACAAAAACATACATCCAGTAGCTTTCTTCCTATGAATGAAACAATGTTGAAAAGAGGTAGGTAAACTTTTCACTTTATTTTAAGGACGTTTCATGGGTGCAAATAAAGGCGAAACCTTGAGACGTGACTGACGGTACCCTTTTAATAATAACTTTTTAAAATCGGTTAACCGTAGTCTGAAATTATATTCGGGAAAACATGCCTGTGCATTATATATACTAGCGCATAACTTTGCGTTTAACTATATTAATCTGAACTACAGAAAATGCTGAAGAGTTTAACCCCATTAACCCACCGTCTCCTACTTCCAACAAACATAATGTTGGAGTCCTGGATGTAAAACTATTACATTCTGATTCTTCTTGTGTCTGGAACTGGTTCTCATTCCAATGGCCAAAAGCACATGAATCCGAGTAACAACTATAATACAGTTGCGTTATGTTGTCACTCGACCAAGCCCATTCACTTGAGAAATGGAACAACTAAAGCTAAAGCAAGTAAGCCTAGTGACGTCACTGGGAGGGGGGAACGTTTTCTATGCTGTGATAGAGAGCAAGTCCTGACGTCACACACCTTGCCCACGTGACGTCGAAAGTAGGACGCTATCGACTTCTGTTGTGGATATAAAGTACGTGAGTGATTAATACGGACGCAATGCATTCTTAGCAACGCAGTTTTAAACACTACAAGGCTAGGTCCTCAATGAGCCCGTCATTCTCCTTCCCACATTATTTTTGTGTTAAGGTTACTGATAGAGTATTTATATTATTTTCGGAGCCTCAGTGCCTGAAAGAACAAAATCGTAAATAAATGTAATACTAAATGTTTTAGTTCCTGGAAGACGCTTATAACATATTCGCATGAAGAACTATTGTCTGGTACCCGTTGCATCTACGACTTTCATCAGGCATGAGCTTTTGCTTGCCATACCGTGATGCGTCCATTTTCGTTGAAAGTCCAGAGATAAATTGATTTACCCAGCGAGTCGCTACCTTTTTTCAATTCATTTAATTAACCTCAATTCAACATTTCAGATTTGTGTTGATGTAAACTTTTACACAGAAATGAACTTGGTTGTTCAAGGAAAGAGAGAGGGAGAGCACATATAGTCAGGCTAATCTTTGTTGAAAGAAATAAATTAATGAAACCCTACTATTGCCACCATCTTTACTTCTGAATGAAATGCTCGGTGTTTCGCACACATAGGGACACTGCGAACAAACATGGCTTGTAGGAAACACATCAAAAAGTTCAGGCACATTTACGATGTTATTTCTTTCTGTCTGAGGTGAAAACGGACAAACAAAATGTTGGTGCAGAATGTCTACATCATCGTCATTATTATTGGCCGATTTTCATTCTTCCAGAAACTCCAGAGTTGCACAAAAGTTTTCGTTGAGCCTTGTTATTATAAATTGTCTTATACCAAGGCATCCGTTATGCTTACAGGAAGCAGTTGGGTAAGTGTGATGTCATTTTAGGTCGAATTAGTTTTGTTCAAGTGCACTTCATCGACAGAGAAACGTCCAGACTTGTTTATATTGGCATTAGCGCTGGCCTCGACTCCCACCTGAACGTAGAAGGCTGCGTACTCACATTCTGAAAGTGTGTCGGCGGTGTAGGGTGGTTATTGGTGGTGACTGTACTGAACCTGCTCTTACAATTTCTGGTGTTCTACAGCATAGTATCTTGGGAACTTTTACTGTTTGGTCGTAAACAGTGGTGTGATTATTGATCTTGTAAATGAGGTAGCACAGTATGTAGTTGGTGCAACTCCATTTGTGGTATTCGCTCTCCGTAAATCCGTGATGAAGTGTCTAGTAGCCTTAGCAGAAGTTTAAAAGGAATCGGAAAGGTGATGAATCTAAATATTGGACGATATCGAATATTGTCTGCTCCCAACTTTCTTTCATAGAGCACTTTAGACATCTCTAATATTGTCGGAAAATTCACATATCAGGGGAGTTCATAATATGAGTGTCAGGTGCTCCAGAATTTTCATTTTAACATTGATGCAACTCTTTTTTAGTCTGGATATCTGCAGCCTCCTAAGAGTTTGACGTAATAAAACAAAAATGTTCGAAGAGGTGATTTCGTGTTTTTCATGACGAGTATCTGTTATAGGCCATCGAGAAATATCCTTTTTGGCCACCGACTTCAGTCTGAGTTTCCGAATCACTTCAAGGACAAATGAAACCCTGAGTTCCAGAACCGTAGATTTTTTAAAACAAATTAGAGATAATCATTAGTCTCATGCAGTTCTCTCTCTCTCTCTCTCTCTCTCTCTCTATATATATATATATATATATATATATATATATATATATTATGTGTGTGTGTGTGTGTATGTATACATAAATATATTTGTCATTACTAAGCCAACACCTATTAGCAAATAAACATTTTGTGGTGAACTTGTTACATTGATTGAATATATATAGTCTAATTTTATCACGTCAAAACTAAAATGAGCCTGATACTGAAAACTTCATAAACAAGATTTCTCTCAGAAATTATAATCAAGAACGATTTATTTCTGGCTATCTGACATCATGACATTTATAAGTTCTTCAACATTTGCGAAAAATATGTATGGTTTCAGTGTTGCATTGACTGGTTTATGGAAAAACTTTAGTTTTCAGATGTAGTTCCAATCTAATTTTCACGTGCTACATACTAAGAGGCTTGCAATTGTCTGCTTTCAATCAGGTCCACATCATTCTTGACGTTAATCGAGGTCTACAACGCCACGTCCGACATGTAACAAGAAAGCATAGGCCTACCTTCGCAGAGACCAACCATTATGAGCACGTTTTCAGTCCCCGGATGTTACTGGTTGCCGGGATCTTCATGGAATCTTGCGGGTTGAGAACATACGCTTTAAATATCTGTTCAGGCTGCATAGCATTTTAATTTTTCAAAGTTGGAATAACTGAAATGAAATCCACCTGAGGCACCACCCAAATCTCAACTAGAAATGATAACTTGAACAGATTAATAGATGCTGAAATATCTACAGATAGACAAACAATGAGGTGAACTCACAAACTCCTTCAAAATCCGTTGGCTAAGGTCATCCACACGCGCAGTATTTTTAAAACAAGCAAAGCTTTCATTCGTCAAACGGCTATCACTAGTTTACGATACAATTTCTGGTATCTCAAAGCACCTTGCTCCTTAAGTTTCTATTAATTTTTTTGCTTGAGGTACACCTGCTATTGGTTCACAGTTTAGAGGCAAAATACTAAAAGATATCAGCATCATTACCTTAAGCAATCATTTTTCTTGGACTTTTTGGTTTCTTAGAGGATTTGGAGTGACATTTGAACTCAGTCTCGCAAGGGAAAAAGAAAAAAAGAAAAAGGTCAGTGAGCTTGTCTTTCTGGGCGGTGACAGACTGATCTTTTACTCAAGACCGGTCGAAACACTGTGTATGCTTGATGCTTATTATTTACTTCAGTATTCTGCATTTTTCTTGGGGTTTCCGTATCAGTTTTTCATCATTAATAGTTTACGAACTTCGATGAAGAATTTTACTTACGAAAATAAATTCCAGGCAGGAGCTCGTGTTAAAACAGACTCAAGCTCGAGGTGTGAGCTTCTTTAGGAAGTTGAAAGTGTTGCCAGTCAGGAAGTGGTGTTTCAATCTGCTTAAGCGCTGATCTAATAGAGAAAAATACACTGACGATGACTGCACATCGGAAAGAAATCCTAGATGCAGGGACAGCAGGCCCGTACCCAGAGTTTTTTTATTGGGGGTCGTTTTTCCCAAAACTGGACCTTTTCTTCTATATATGTCATTGCATATATATGTATATACAAGATGAAATACTTGAAAATTCCACATTTCGGCAGCCTTGCTGCAGTGTCGTCAAATTTCTCCGACCAGATTATCGTACCATAGCTTTAAAATGATCGTTTCTCTACTAAAATCTACAAATATGGTGGCCTATATCATATTCCAATTATCACTCTTGTATTTCCTACTGTTAAAGAATGGTGTTAATGTTTAATAACAAAATTTATAAAAGAAGACTTGCCAAAAAAAACAAAAGATTATTTTTTATTACTTTATAAGTATAGTTCAATGAAAAGGATAGACACAGAATATATGGACCTCCAGAAATTTTGGTCGGGGGGGGTCGTTCGACACCCCGACCGTCCCCCTCGGTGCAGGCCTGGACAGAAGCTTTGTAGCTTCATAGGGAAACGATCTCTAAATTGTGCCATATGAGCTTTACCCATGTCCTTGAGTAAATACGGTTGGGGAGGGGGGAGATGGCATGACGAGTGTTACGAGCCCCCTTGACAGAGGAATCCTTCCCTTTGTGGTAGAGAGAGGTAAAGGAATAAAAGATAAGGTGTAAGCGGAACCAGTGATCTTACTACCTTATATCTAATCCTGTTGAAAAGGAAGACAAAACAAGAAGCGCGCGAATATGACAGCAATAATCCATACAAGCACAGTATGAAGAAGTAGCATGTTGAGCTTCAAAAACACCAATGAAGAAAAGAATAACGGCATATAAACAATGAACCATAATTTTTTTCTATGGCAAATTTAGAAATATGAACAATGCAATCTCTCCAAAACATGTTATAAGTAGCTTGGACGCTAAAAATATTGATAAAAGTGGAAGGGGCTTGATTACATTTTTATAAAAAGATAAGAAAAAACAGGATGGAAGAGAAGATAGAGAAATAGAAAGAGACTGTCTTAGAGGGGCTTAATTCAGTTAGTGACATCAACCCCATCCAGAGATAAGAGACCAAGAAGAGGCAGCGAGAGATAGAGTGCGGTCAACAGTAAACGGCCGAGGGATGGATATAGTAAAGATGAAATATGAAGAGTTGAGCCATTGGCAGAAGCATAAATGAAAGAAGAGGGAAGAGGAGAAGGTTACTGATAAAGTGAAGGATAAGGAAGGGAGCTGAACCCCGACAAACACCGCTGGAGATGGGAATGGAGCAGCTGTTGCTCCATCTAGAGCAACAGATGTAAAAGTGACTGACAGAAAGTAGGAGATAAGCTTACGGAGGGAAGGAGCAAAGCCTTTCTGCAATTCTGTTTCCTTGACAGATGATTTTATTAACTAATTGCTACACTAGCCAGGAGACTTTCTTGGAGTTTTAATGTCTTAATGACCTGTATTTTATATTTATCATCTTTTGCCGATAGCCTGATGCATTTGCATCTTGTATTTTGCTTGACAATCAACACATGTTGGACTAAGAAAACCGCATGCATGTTTGCGTGATAGAGAGAAGGGTGGGGGTGGGGGTTACACACCTTTGTTCTTTTCAGTTAAGTTAATCAAAGTGGACGTGTGGTCTCACTCACTGCTCTATTATTGGAGCTGAATGGCGTTTGTATATACAAGCTTCAAACGTAGGTTGCGAGCCTTTATAATGTTGATTGATTGACTGATTCATGAAAACCTGACTATAAAGCAAAGCATTGGGGCACTTACAGACATTCAGCTTCAGGCATTGAAAAGAGGCAGTTGAAGTGACTGGACAGCAAGATAGAAGAAATTATTATTATTATTATTATTTTTATTATTATTATTATTATTATTATTATTATTATTATTATTATTATTATTATTATTATTATTATTATTATTATTCAGAACATGAACCCTATTCATGTGGAACAAGCCCACAGGATCCACTGACTTGATATTCAAGCTTCCAAAGAATATAGTGTTCATTTGAAAGAAGTAACAGAAGGTAATAGGAAATGCAGAGAGAAGAGACCAGTTATTAGAAAAGAGAAAAAAATAGATTAAAGAATTAATAAATAAATAGATAAACAGTAAGTAAATGATAAAGTACAAGAAGAACTGATTTAGGATAGTAATGCACTGCATCTTCGCTTGAACTTTTGAGGTTCCAGTAGTACAACATCCTCAGGGAGGCTGTTCCACAGCCCATCGGTGTGAGGAATAAAGGACCTCTGAAACTCAGAAGTTCGTCAGCGAGGCACATTTATTGCATATTGGTGCTGCTGTTCAACAAATCTGGTCGCTTCCGGCAGAAGTAGAGGATCAAGGATCAACTGTTAATGTGAAAGATCTTTGTTAAATTACAACTTATGAAAAATTGGCAGACAAGAGACCATTCGTCGGTGGTCCAAGTCATAACTGCTAATGTTAGGAAACAGAAACCTACCAGGAAGTGGGAACGGAGGTAAATTGAAAGGGAAAAAGTGAGTGCAGCTAGGGGCCGAAGGGACGCTGCAAAAATCTTTCGTGATGCCCACAATGCACCACGTGAGGTGCACTGACGGCACTACTCTGTTACGGGGGCGTTTATAATGTTGGTTTACCTGGGCTGTTTTTACCTATATAAATTTCTAAGCTTTAGACTTTTGCAGTGTCTTAGCTGTTAGTTCACCCATCCAGCTCCAACGTTGCTAGACTTTGTTGAATAGAGGACCAGAGGTCGATCAAAGGCATTGGTGCTGTTGGTAGAGTGGGGATCAGGGAGTTAAGATATTTAACCCTCATACGACTGGCCAAAAGAGTTTCTTTTTAATCATTAAGTGCATGCCATAAAGTTTTCATCAGAACTTTATGGAATAATGAATCTGATAACAACAAATTAAAGGAATCAGACCCCTCACTGGACTGCAGCATTCTTCATACCAAAATGGGCCTCACACTGAATGATTTTATCTGTCCTGAGTCATACGTTTTACTTTGAATATTTGACAACTAAACCTACGTGGTCCAATCCTTGTACGTAGAGAATGCCCGAAATTCAGTTAAGCAGCGTCAAGTTTTGGAAAAGGTCGGTTAAGGAAACTCTGTCAGACTCTAAATCATTTTCCACTTATTCGTGTATTAGAATGTTTCATGAACTGCAATTTGTGCATCTACTTATAGAAGTTGCAGCTTGGCTGATTTATTAGCATCTATATATATATATATATATATATATATATATATATATATATATATATATATATATATATATATATGTGTGTGTGTGTGTGTGTGTGTATGTATGTATATGTATGTATGTATGTATATATATATATATACATATATATTACAGGTGGTACAAGTTGGACCCTGAAGGTAGTCCACATTGGAAGATTCTTGTACCAGAGGAATAATCCAGGTTTTTATTAGTTCACCAAGCCGATTAGCTCTGAAATGGGAAGGGTGGAGGATGGTTATAAATAAAGATGTCCCCTCGTTCAAAAAAAAAAATCCTTTCAATGGGAGAATTACTTGCCTGTATATGTATTGTGTGGTCGTCATCAGGCCATGGCGCAGACGCGGTTAAGGTTTAACTATTTCAACTCGTAATAATACTTATGGGGACGATTTGCAAGGACCAATGAAGATTCTCAGTCCTTCATTATGAACTGACTTAGGTGTTTGATTAGATCTTGATCCAAGTATTTAACTGCTGTATTCCATGACTGAGTGTTGCTTTATCTAGAAAGTAGTGATCTATCGGCATCTCAATTTGCGCGAGATCATTTACCATTTTGATCCAAAGCATATTTTTTCCCCCTTTTATCATATGCGCTTTCCAGTTCAGGTGTAATTGAAATATTATGCCCAAGAATTTTGTTGTTTGGTTGCTAGCTACCATCATTATTACTAATCATGTTTAAGGGTTCAGGGTGCCCGAAATGTTTGCTCTTATTGGCTATATTAGATCTTATTTAAAACAGTGCAATCCTTAAAGAAAAAATCAGTAATTGGATAAAATAAAACTAATGATTATTTTCACATTTTCGTAAGTATTTGTTTCTGATACTTGATATGCGTTGATGGTTGAAAGGTGGACATTCACTGATTTTTTTGTTTATCCGCATTCTCTGCATTCAGGGATTGTTCGTCACACAGCCGTGGATCAGACGATTGTGACAAGTACGAAGGCGGGATAATATTACTTCAATGTGGCGTTCTTTTTGGAACGCAAAACACAACGATCCAGCAAATAGTTTAATCTGTTTAGGGTGTTTATTTTCAGATTCATTAATCCACGATGCCCGACATTTAATAAAGAATTTCTTTTTCTTTTTTAATGGCTGTAACAAATCACTGACTGGAACAGGTCCATTTGACTTAGTCAAGTAATTGGAGATTTGGCTGCTTTATCCAACATATTTCATCGTTTATACCAATTTCACATTAATTATGGCATGAAAACTTAATTTGCAGATCTCGGGATTTTTCATGACTATAGTTCCATAGGGGGTTCCGTGGCGTCGCTATGGGGGGTGGGGGCTGCTAGGGGGGCCCGGACCCACCAAGTGAAATCCTTGGCCCCCTACAGGTTGAAATTCCTTTTGTAGCTAAACTTTGACCCTTTGGTGGTCAAAAGCAGAATTACAGTTACAGGTTTTCAACACAAATGACATGTTTGTCCATGATATTTCGATCCAACTTAATGTTATCAACCTATGTATAAAGTGACTGAAGCTATAGTTACAGTTTTGAATAAGTGCAATGCAATTTGCTACTGCTGCTTAAAGTTAATTTCCAGGGAGAGGAGACGAAGAAGAGGGACCGGGGTGGGTCGAAATTTTGAACAGATTTTGGAGGGTCATAAGTCTTTTGTGTTATTGATGATATGCACTATTTTTATATACTATTTACATGACAAGGATATTACACTATAGTTGAAAATTAAAACTTGATAGTAGAAATTAGGCTACTGTTGAATATAAGGTTGTGAGGAAATTTACATTACAGTATCGATACACTTGCATAAAGTAAGAGTTGAAAATTAATTGAAAATTGAGCTCTATAATTTCAAATGCAGGTTTACTAATTACTAATACTATTATTTTCCTTCATTCACATGGATATATATATTCGAGAATATTATATTTTACTAATTTAATTGCAGAGCTGGTACATTAGTTTTGCGTAATTTTCTTTGGCTCCCCAAAATTATCTTGGCCCCACTTAGGGGGGCCCCCCAAAGTACCTCTTGTCAGTGTAATTATAAATTTCTGTGGTGGCGTGTTTTTAATAATCTTACATGCTGACCATATGGCAGGAATTCCTATATTACAGGATGATTTACACCCGTCCGTATAGACTGTGTAATGTTGGCCCTTACGTCTTAACGCTCTGTTGTATGTTGCTCAAGATGGTCAGGTGTATATGCATAGTTTTTGGACAGGCATTACAAGCGTGTGGAAACACGTGCTTTACGCATAGTCCCGGATGCGGAATTCCTAATGCTGGAGGATTTGTTTAGAGCCATTGACTCAGAAATTATGTTAAATCTTACTGGGAATGGTGGTGAATGATTATTTATTAAATGTCTCTTTGCCAGAGAAGTTCTCTAGTTGGTGAGTCACTTGTATGAAACTTTATTGCACTTCGAATGGTTATTAAGGTATTTACGATGGAGAGAGAGAGAGAGAGAGAGAGAGAGAGAGAGAGAGAGAGAGAGAGAGAGAGAGAGAGAGAGAGAGAGAGAGAGAGAGAGTTGCATTCTATAAATTCTGTACATAAATTCTGAAAGTTCATGATATAATATGGGTATTTCCAGATACATACAAATAATACCTCATGCTATTACTACCGCCTGTTGAAATGCTTTCTGAATTTCCAGTATCCCATACAGCTCTCCTATGTCTCATATCTCTCTTTATTCAGCTATAATATAAAACTTCCAACGCTAACAATATCAATGGAAGTTTTGCTTGTTATACCTTTACGTAATTTGTCAGCAGCCTCGTTTAAATATGCATCTATATGAGAAGGTATCCTGTAAAACTCAACATAAAATTATTTTGTTCTATTTCATATACCAAAATCTGACATTTATACACCAAATCAGCATTAGAAGGATCCTGATAATTCAATGCAAGCAAAGTACTCTGGGAGTAAACATTTCGCTTTTTTTTACCTGCGGCAGTTTTCAATCCCTCGCGACTTATAGGTTTTGGCGAGGGCGAATTGGCACAGCTGTCTTGGCTTCAAACCCTTATTGGTGCGAGTCCATTTGGCGACGGACGTTCTGACGCTAAGACCACTTTTTATTTTGAATAGTGTATTTACGCATAGGTTTAAAGGAACCAAATTACATTATTCCTGTTATAGATTAACCTAGATACATGATGGATACGTTTTCGGAATCAGAAAAACGAGCACATTCAAGTAGTATTTAAAAAATGTTTAATCAAAGTCACGTAAAAACACGCACTGTTCTTTTTACAGTTTTGTGGGAACTTCTGTCGATAACTATACGAACTTATAATGCAACATCACACATGTTAAAATTAATAGATGGGATTTGTAAAGTACAGACATGAAGAGATGCATACTATGAAAGGTTTATAGTTGGGTTTGAGCTACCGCAGAAACTAACAATGTATTGAGAGATGCAGGCAAATGAATAAGCGAAACTGTTAGTACATAATAATGAAATTTCTGTCGAGCACCCGAAGACCTTCCTCATAATTATGTTTTTTTAGTGATTATGTGAGAAACTAACATTATATGTCTTTTATCTATTTATTCCTTTCGCATTTGCTTACTGTGGTAATTTAATTCCCTTCGATTATGCTATTTGCTCTCCTTTAAATTTGAGCGTCTCAGTTCTGAATATGACGTCACAAAACAGGGAAAATTTTCCTACTGATTAATGTCTGTATTGTAACCTCCTTGAAACCATTGATTTTCTCCCAGATAGCAGTAGCTCTAGAATTTAGACCTAAGTCGGGCAATTCAGATATAATCAAATGAAGATACAGCAAATCAAGATTCACAGAAAGCAAGATCATGTATCAACGAGGATTCTATCAGTAAAATAGCAGTGATACAAGACCACAAGCATTAGGCTAAGGAGCTGGAGACAAGGAAACCTTGAAAACAATCATTTCCTACGAAGGTACGGTGGTGCATATCAAGTTTGTTGAGATATATCACCATTTGAAAAGAGCGTATTATCAAGGTTTTGATGTTAGGGTGAAATTTAGTTGCGATTCCCGGCAATCGCCGACAGGGACAGGTTACGGCCTTTTGGGGCCTGCCCAGGCCAAGTCGCCCTAAGTTAAGTTAGGTAGGTAAGATCTGGTTGGGTTGGGACCAAGCATTATAGGAAAAAAGGTTGTGTCTGTTTATGTATGAGGAACCTGTCCCAGTCGACTACTGGCGGGAGTCAGACTGCGAAACTGAAGTAAAGTTTTACCTAGATTAGGCTTGTTGTGCACATCGTCAGACATGAGTCGCTCTTATGGAGTTATCACTTAGAAATAACACAGTTACATATCGCATTTTCCCAGTACTTGGGCCTAGACTACATGTTGGAAGTTTTGAACAGTTGTAGAGCCGTCCAAAAAAAAAGCATTCGGGTCGTTTCGGCCGTAAGCACGTTTACGTGCAAAATGGGTGCCATGTTTAGTACCAGCCCTTGGGGATGTACGTAAAACACGAAATAATAATGGTAAATACCATAAACATAACGTCTTACATTGTTTTGGATGTTACGGCCGAAACAACTAGGACCGAAAAAAACGCCCCACTATATAGGCTGGGCTATATCCTATATTTCTTTTAACTGTGGAGATTTTCATGTTTCTGTTGTGTAAAACGTTATATGTTAAAACTATAGAACAACTCCACATGGCTTCTTACAGAACAGCTCCACACGGCTTCTTACCTAGGAAATTGAGTTTTCCTATACTTTTAGTGTTGCTGATGTGGTGGGTGGTGTTTATTGGTGGTCAATTATTATTAACCTTGCATCTCTATTGGGGACCCTTTGGGAAGTGGGTGGTTTGGGTGGGGTAATACACAGTGGGAGAGATTGGACATGTTATGGGTATGATGGCCACCCTGGATTGGTTCTGTGCATACACAAGACTGGGAGCCATATGTTCAAGAAGGGATTGGCAAAGGAAACTGTTATAAAAGGAACTATACTAATCTAACATACCCAAACCTAACCTCACTTAGCCGTGAAGGAAACTCTACGTTTTACCAAAAGTTCCCCTGTAACACTGTGCATGCGTGATAAGCATTCCAGGATGGCCAGCAAACAATAACATTTCAGTTCTAAGGTTAATTACAGCTTAATTACAGCCGACCCCAAAAAAATAGCAGTAAAATCTTGATAAGCAGCAAAATACTACAAAAAACCTCAATTTCCAAGATAATAAGCCATGTGGAGTTATACAGTACTATAGTTCTACCTGTTAGACACTTGAAATATAAAGTCTCACATAGGCTACTAACCTAACCTTGATTGGCATATGTGTCTGAATGCTGCTTGAGTCTCATTGATTTGATATTAGTCAGCCACTCCTTGCAGGTAATTTGCTTGTTTCTGTTTGTAAGAGTGAATGTTACTTTCGTTGACCTGTGTGTGGGCTAGAGATTTTCCACTACTACATTGACCATTTCACATGTATCTTAAGCTGTGTTAGTTACTGTAGGTTTACTATGTTCTGCTTCGACTGATGCTGTCTAATTACAGGCTAGGCCTTAAGTTTTCTTTACCTAGAGGCCTAATAGCGAGTCATTCAAGTATTTTGTTACTATTGTACTGAACTGCTAGTTTTTCTTCAAGAATTAGGTTAGGCCATTGGCCCATTGCACATACATTCTTCAATGAAAAATTTTTGCTGCTTCTGTTGCTGAATCATTATTTTCTAAGTATTGAAGTTTTGATGTCTGAATTTTTTTACTGTAATTTTGCATTTTACTTTCTTTCAAATAAGACTAGTGCCTTCTCAAGTTTAGGCTATATCTTGTGGGCCCCATGAGTGTTGATTTCTACTTGAAATCATGTGTTTTGCAGTGTTTTGGAGATTCTGTGTTGTTTTGTTAAGGGGGTATAGTTACTTTGGGGCAAAAATATCTCAAGTTTAAAAAACTGCTATAATTCTTCCAATGGCAGTCAAGAATCCATTACGGCAAACAGCAACTGTGGATCAGTGTGTGGGCTGTTGGGGCCCCTTGTGGCACTGAGGGTGTGAGGTGCAGCCGGCCTACTTAGGGCAGATTGTGGGGCGGCTGAGGTGGGTAACCTGAGTAAAAAAAGTATATCTTAGTTTAACCAGACCACTGAGCTGATTAACTGCTCTCCTAGGGCTGGCCCGAAGGATTAGATTTACTCTTACGTGGCTAAGAACCAATTGGTTACCTAGCAACGGGACCTACAGCTTATTGTGGAATCCGAACCACATTATAGCGAGAAATGAATTTCTATCACCAGAAACAAATTCCTCTTGTTCTTCACTGGCCGGTCGGAGATTCGAACTCGTGACCAACAGAGTGGTGGCTGAGAACGGAACTCGCTCACCCAGCGAGGAATTAGGTAACCTGAGTAAAGGACCTCGGGTTTGTATGTTAGGAAAAATGCATTTGACTCTTAAAAATGTGATTTGTTCTTACACAAATACAAACCCTCAGTCCTTTACATATGGGAACTCAAGATTTGGTGGGAGGAACCTGAGTGGAGGTCTCTGAATGACTGGAAGTTCAATGCACCTTATGTACACTTGGAGTAAGAGCCAGGAGGACATGGCCACTGGACCGTGAGCACCGTTATGAGAACTGTGGTGATACGGACCAGTCTACTAGAGCGTCCTAGCTGTGACAAGGTTACGGTATGTAAACGATCACACAGCGAGGTGAAACCCAGCAAGAACCCTTCCCAGCCACATTAGGGGTGATTGGGAAATGTCGGGGACTAAGGATCAACATAAGGAATGGGTTTGGTAATTAGCCCGCAACCCCTTCCCTGCCTTGTAGGGGAAAGAGGGGACATTACATCTACTGTGCACCTGAAAGGCAACAAAGATAGGACACTCAAGTCATGAAACTCACCTGCGTCAGACGTCCAGTTCAGCTTGTACGGCCTAACTCTCTGCCCGAGGGAAAGGGTAGGATGATAGGGGAGGAAGAGAGAGCCAGTCACTCACCTTTCACGCCCAATCATGCACGTACAACAGACGAGACGCAACTCTGTCCTATACGGGAGCTGGGTAAGTTACACAACCTGTTGAGCAGCCACCACTGGTCCAAGGGAGAAGGTATCTAAGGACTGATGGGTAACGTCCCTTAGGTAAAAAGAGGTTCTTCCTGAATGCTAAAGAGGGCGCAATCCCCCTGATTTCGTGAGCACGGGGGCGCAGAGGGCTGGTGACGTCCTTGTCAGCCGTTGCATAAGCTTTCTTGATAACCACACAAAGCCAGAAAGAGACTGTGTTCTTAGACACCTCCTCCTTGGGGGTCCTGGTGCTAACGAAGAGTCGCCGACACTCAGGCCTGAGATGTCGCGTTCTCTTCAGATAGCGCCGTAGCACCCGTACAGGACAGAGTCATAACTCGTCAGGGTCATTATCTACAAAGTCACTCAGGGATGGGATCGTGAATGACTCAAACCGAGCGTCAGGGACCGCTGGGTTTTGAGTTTTTGCTACGAACTCCGGGACAAATTCGTGCGTTACTGAAGCCCACCCCCTCGAGTGTTTAACTGAAAAGGAAAGTCCCTGCAATTCGCTAATCCTCTTTGCCAAAGCCAGGGCTAGAAGGAAGACAGTCTTGAGAGTCAGATCCCTGTCTGTGGCCTCTCAAAGTGGCTCGTAAGGGGCACGAGTTAGGCTCCACAAAACAAGAGACACGTCCCACTTGGGGGTGCCTGAGTTCCCTGGGTGGGCAAGACCGTTCGAAGCTCTTCATCAACAAGGATATTTCCAGGGATGATGAAAGGACCAAGGCTAAGGCTGCCCTGTATCCTTTTACTGCTGAAACTGATAAGAGCTTCTCCCGACGAAGGAAGACGAGGAAATCTGCTACCTGCTGAAGAGTGGCTCCGACTGGAGAATAACCCCGTCTACGACACCAACCACAGAAGACGACCCACTTACCCTGGTAAACTGCTGCGGAGGACTTCCTAAGGTATCCTGCCATCTCTGACGCTGCCTGGTGAGAAAAGCCTCTCGCTTGCAAGAGATGGTAGATAACCTCCAGGTGAGAAGAGACATGGAAGCCACAGCGTGGTGGGACCGTTCTACGTGCGGCTGACGAAGCGGGTTGTGCCAGAGGGGGAGTTCTCTCGGAACATTGGAGAGCAGAGCCAGCAGGTCTGGATACCAAGCGGCCTCCGGACACTTGGGGGCCACCAGGATCATTCGAAGGTTCGTCGACCCCAGAACCTGACTGAGAACTGGGCGAAGGAGACAGAACGGGGGAAAGGCATACACTTCAAGGTTGTCCCACGAGTGTTGGAAGGCGTCTTCTGCAGCCGCCCATGGGTCCAGTACGACAGAGAAGAAGGTCAGAAGCTTTCTGTTGTACCAGGTAGCAAACAGGTCGACTACTGGACGCCCCCACAGATCAAAGAGTTTGTCCGCCACGCTCTGATGGAGGGACCACTCGGACCCCACTATCTGATCCCGACGGCTGAGCGTGTCTGCCAGGACATTCCTCTTGCCTGGAGTATACCTGACAGACAGCTCCACAGAGTTGGCGACTGCCCACTGGTGCACCTGCAACGTCAACTCGTGAAGAGCTTGGGAGACAAGACCCCCTTGCTTGTTGACATATGCCACCACGGTCGTGTTGTTGCTCATCAGCGCTACTGAGTGTCCCACCAAACGGTCTTGGAAGCACTGGAGGCCTAAGAACGCTGCCTTCATCTCCAAGACGTTGATGTGAAGGTGCCGGTTGTGTTGGTCCCACACACCTGAAGTCAGCAACTCCTCTAGGTGTGCGCCCCAGACCTCCTTCAATGCGTCTGAGAAAAGAAGCAAGTCCGGAGGCAAGAAGACAGAGGTGTCCTTATGCAAAGGTTCCTATCGCCCAACCACCAGGCGAGATCATCCCTCACCTCCTGAGAGATGGGGACGAGAACCGACTGGGGTTCCCGAGACTGATCCCAGAAGTCCCTCAGTCTCCACTGGAGAGACCGAAGGTCGAGTCGCCCGTGCGGAACGAGTTTCTCCAATGACGACAGGTGGCCGATCACGACTTGTCACTGTTGAGCAGGCTGGTCCTGTTGTGTCAGGAACTGCTTCCCCACCTTCCTGAACGTGCTGATCTGAGCCTGAGAAGGAAAGACTATGCTTGCTACCGTGTCGATCAGAATGCCCAGGTACTGAGTCCTCTGTTTGGGAGTGAGATCTGACTTCCGAAAGTTGATCACAACACCCAGTTCGTGACACAACTCCAGAAAATGATCCCTGTCCTGTAGCAACTGCAAGCAAGAGCTTGCCAGGATTAGCCAATCGTCGAGATACCTCAGTAGACATATCCCGTGCGAAGGAGCCCAAACTGAAATTAGGGTGAACACTCTCGTGAACACCACCTGCGGAGCAGTCGACAGACCAAAACAGAGAACCTTGAATTGGTAGACCACTCCGTTGAGGACAAAGCAAAGGTACCGATGAGACAACGGATGAACTGGTACTTGGAAGTACATGTCCATCAAGTTGACCGTCAGCATGAAGTCGTTCTCCCTGATGGCTGAAAGTACCGTATGTACCGTCTCCATTGTGAACCGTGTCTGGCGAACGAAATGGAGGCCTTCTCCACGAGAAAGATCATGCTGTAGAAGCCCGGGGACTGATCCTTGACGACTCGATGGCGCCCTTGGTCAACATCGTTTTGATCTCCTGAAGAAGGGTCTGTTTCTTCAGGGGGTCTCAGAGATAAGATGAGAACTGGACCGGAGTGCCGGTGAGGGGAGGCAGTCACACGAAGGGTAGGAAATATCCCTCCCAAAGGAGACATCCACTACCCAGGTCCCCGTTCCGTATCGCTGCCATGTTGCCCAATGGCTGGAAAGGCACCCCCCTACCGACAGCAGCATCTGAGGGGGCTCGCCGTCCCTAGTGAGCTCCTCCCCTCTTCTTCTTGCCCTTACCTTTGCTCTTGGGGGGCGACAGGTTGGCGAAAGGGACCCTGTGGTTCCTTCCGCGGAGGCAAAGAAGAAGAGGGCTGGACTTCATCCCGAGCGGCCGTTGAAGCACCAGATTTCTTCGGGGCTGGGGTGCTAGCCTGGTTCAGGGACCGGGCCGCAGGACGAGGGGGCTGCGCAACCTCTTTCGTCGCTGCCTGGTGGACAAGACGGTCGCGTTAGTCGGCCTTTCTCTTGTCCACCACAGTGTCCACCTCCCCCTTGCGGAAGAGGGAGGTGGAGTCCAGAATGGGTCCATTATGCCGAGACACTGCAGCTTCCGTACCTAGTGACCTGGCGATCGAGGATAGCACTGCATCCCTTCTCTCCAGCACCAGGTTGGCCCAGAGGTTTGCTGTCCAGTGGGCTAGAAAGGAAATAGTCTTACCCCCAGACTGGCAAAGACTCCTGAAGGTCAGATCCTCGCTCTGGGTAAACGAGGCTGCGATTCTCGACAACGCGAAGGCCTAGTTGTCGAGCCAAGAGACCGCCTGGAGGGAAAACAGAGCTGTACCCTCCAAAGCGCTCATCTCAGCTTGCGAGAAAAGCGCATGCTCTCCCAGTAGCTGAGCCGAAGTGGCACCAGGCGCTAACTGAGTCAGCCCTGGCTCCACAACCTTCATCTGCAGTACACGTTCTGACGGCACATACAGTACTGTAGTACTTCTGCTGTCTTGGTAGAGGGGGAGGTAACAGCTTGGTAGCTCGAGCCGAGCAAAGCGTTGATGATGGTCTGGAGACTAAGTCGTTCACTTGGCTGAGAACGCTGTTCGCTAAGGGAGACCACGGGAGACCAAGAGAGGGTTTGGGCTCCCTCCTGGAGGCGTAGAACTCCTCTAGTCTGGACGACCGTTCTTCCAACGGGGCTGGAAGTGGCTCCTCGAGACCATTGTGCTGACAGATCAGCACAACGACTTCTACAAATGCCCTCTGCATTTCTGGAGTGTCCGGATCTCTCGGAAGAGGACCCTCCGAGAGACGGTCATCCGGTAAGCCCCATCCGCAGGAGAGCCGGAGACAGACCCTGTCTCTCTACCTCGCACGACAGCAGCGTACGACCTCTTGCTCGCCTGGAGTGAGGGAGGGCCGGACGCTCCTGAAGCCGACTGCCCAAGGGCCTCAGCCCCGGCAATCCTGCCAACCCCCTGTTTCCCTCGGAGAATCCCGGGGAAGTTGAGGGGGTGGGAGAGACAGAGCGAACACTACCGTCGCGTCCGTTGGTATAGCCAGTGGAGGCGACGGACCCTTCACGGTCCTCGACCTGCAATGGAGGATCGTGAGAGGGCCTAGACGTACTGGCCCGTCTAGGCGAGCAACCGTCACGATGATCAGGGGACGGTCTCCTCACAGCCGATCCACGCTCCGACGCTGGATGAGTCTCGACACTGGGGCGTGCATAGGAGACCAACGCAGGGGCGCAGACTGCCGATTAGAGGCTGCGGTCCCTATCGTCCGGGCGTGTTCGGGCCTTCTTCGGTATCGAAACAGACGAAGAAGGCTGTGGGGATCCTTTCATTGCTATCCCCGATGCCTTTGGGGACGGGACGTATTTGTGCACCCTCCCCGCCGTACCCTTGTCCGATTTGGGCAAGGGCGATGGTTTGGGTGGGAGAGAAGTCCGCAGGCTCCTTCCCATCTCCCGTTCCGTGCCCGAACTCGTGATGGAGGTCGAGCCCGCACAGTCTCCCAGAGGAGATCGTGCTTTCGGGAGGATGGAGCTTCCGAACCATCCGAGGAGGGTACCTAGGTGCCCTTCTCGGCGAGAGAACCAGCGGTTTGTCCCCGAGGGGGGGAAAGCACTGCCTTAGCAAAAGGAGGAAGAGCCGCCCTCCCCTTCCTACCCCAAGTTGGACTTAGAAGAGGAAGGGGGAGAGGAGGATGAAGACGAGGTTGATGACGAGGAGGAGGAGGAGGAGGAGGAAGAAGACGGGGATGGTTGACGAGCATGCTTCTTCTTCTTCATCTCCTTCTTATCAATCAGAGATAAGACTGCATCCCCCAGCTTGCCGAAGACAGACCATTTGGGGTCGACGGAAACGGGTAGGAACAGAAGCAGGAGCAACTGGTCGAGGCAAATCTAGTTGGGAGCATCTGCTGTCTGGAACAATTGATGAAGCAGGGAATGTCGGACGGTCCTGGGTAGGCACGGGTAACAGTGGAAGCGAGGCAGGAGGCGTGAGAGCATAGCTGGGAGGCGGCGGAGTGACCGAGCAGACCAGGCTGGCCAGCGTCGACACTTAGATGGCAGGGGTAGGGACCGCACCATATGCAGGATGGGTTCCCACTGAAGTCACCACGCTCCTTGGCAACACAGCGGTAACGGTGATGGTCGTGAGAGCATCCACCGTGTGAGTAGCGGGGGAAGGGGATAGCACCCCCGCCCACGCCACCGAGCTGATGTGCTCGATAAGTGAGGACAAATCAGGATTGCCAACCATCCCGAGTGACTCCCACGCCTGACTCAAACCCAGCACAGGTCCCAAACCTGAGGAAGAAGACAAAGGCGGGCAGGGTCCCCCCAACCCAGGGATGGGGGACTCTGAGTGAGTGGGGGAACTGAGAGGTGTGTAGGCTAGCTCGACCGATCTAGCCTCCTCTGTGACCGCGAATGCAGACACAGGGGACAGGGAGATGGATTCCATCAAGGGCAGTAAGGGGAGGCCATCGGGACTCAGATAAGACTGAGAAGGATTAACCACAATTGGAGTCGAAGGAGCCGAAGACAGCCCCTCCGACGCCTTGGATTCCTTCCGCTTATATCTGGGTCTATGAGAGTACCTATCCCACTGCTCGGGAGACCAAAGCCTACACTCATCACATGGGTCATCAACAGTACAATCAGGGGGGTCCTTGCTGCCTTTATGACATTTTAAGCAAAGGGAGTGGGGGTCTGATTCCACGCTACAGCGGAAGGCGCCGCACTTTTTGTCCTTACCAGGACAAACCCGGCGCACAGGCTTATCCAAGTCATGGGTTTGTAAAAGATCATCCATCTTACAAACATGCACAAATACACACAGGGGAACAAGCCAAAACGAAAACAGGAACAAACACACCGTGAAAACGTTGAAGCTTTAGCACCCAGAAGTCCGAACAGAGAGCCATAAGAAATGTACGCATCAGACAGGGCCGGAAAGTAAAGCGAATGCGTGAATCTGGGCGGTTGGTACCGTGGGTTTCCCACTGTTACCAACCACATGCCCAGCTGGTAGTAATGCCAACTCATACCTTGTAAGTCTTTAGCTGCCTGTTCAGCTTCGCCGAAAGTACCCCCATATGTAAAGGACCTCGGGTTTGTATGTTAGGAAAAATGCATTTTACTCTTAAAAATGCGATTTTACCCAGTAAAAATAAGTTATCACAGTATGGAATCTGCACTTTTGGCAATTCTGGTGACAGTGGTGATGACTACAGGCAGTTACTCAGTAAGGTAGACTTCAGTTGCTCTCCAAAAGAAAAAGGGAGAATATATCTCTCTGTACCCACCCCCACTGAGTCCCTTTGAACTGTACAGTCCAGTATCTCAAAAGTTATTTTCACAACCAAATATTCATAGAAAATCCAATATTTGCTCTGTTTAATTGATATTGCTTAGGCAGTTGAATGATCACTTTATCTCCAAGTATAAAAAGAAAATGAATATAAGTGCACTGTAACAATATTTAATGTCATTTGGGCTTTCATAATAACTTGACCTTACTATATAGCATTTAGATAATTAAGGAAAACTTTTTAAGATAAAGGCATTTAGATGCTTTCGAACTATTTACAAAAAAATTAATTTATATTGACTAAATATTGAGGCTGCTACAACATAAATAGTAAATGTAACATTATGACTTCATGACTATATGACATCAAAACTCAGGGCATTTATACTCATAGATATAAAAACAATAACTTGTACTATTTATATATGAAGTTTCAATAGTTTTTAGTAAGATTTTTTTTATCCCGAGTAGTTATGCCCTTCTAAACCATATACTGTAGGCTAATGCTTTTTCAGCATGACCATTTTACCAAAATGACAGATTTACAGAATCTTTTTACACCTTTCAGTAAGAAGCGAGTGGGACTCATCTTTCATTGCAGTTCCCTTTAGCAAACTTACTGCTCTTTCTGATGATGAATTAAAGCTTAGTTTCTTGCATTGTAGAGAAAGTATCGTTGAGTACCTAGAAAAGTTTCAAATTTTGAATGAAGAAATTTTGGACGTATTTATAGTTAAGGATGTTAGTGAAGATCATAGCAAGGTAAAGGAAATTACTCACAAGTGAATTTTAATGAAAAGATTCTTGTTATAGCCAAGATTGAACAAAGGCTAGATTCCAAATCTCAACGTAACAATAAGTGTAGTAAGCCTTTAATGGTATTCTAATTGCCCAAATCAACGTTTAAGGAGTTTAGTGGTGAATCTACTGATAAGTTAGAGTTCAAGAATTTTTGCTGTTGTTCAACAATTGTGTTGATGCTTGCGGAAAACTATCTGATTCTAATAAGCTTACATATTTGCAGTTTTTTGTCTGGCTGTGCTTTCAGGGTCACTTCTCACATTTCCATCTCTGATGATAACTATGCTGTAGTCTGACCGTACTTCAAGTTGGAAATCTTGACATTCCTTATTGATGAAAGTTTCAAACAACTTCTTGGTCTTTCACCCAGGTTTAATCCTACTTGAAATGGTGTGAGCTTGCATATCAATGAATGCAACGCTATAGTTCTTGAATGAAAGTACCAAGTAGACCTGTATGATGTAAACTCTCCAAGTGGCAAATGCTTAGTCAAATAATTAA
Source organism: Macrobrachium rosenbergii (assembly GCF_040412425.1). Lineage (NCBI taxonomy): Eukaryota > Metazoa > Arthropoda > Malacostraca > Decapoda > Palaemonidae > Macrobrachium > Macrobrachium rosenbergii. The sequence goes on from NC_089752.1 coordinate 96,327,767, forward strand.
GTTGCCATCATCTGTCAAAAGAGAATAACTGCATAGAAAATAATGATTATCTTTGCATCAATGATTTATTTCAACATTATTACAGAGCTATCATTCAGTTAGAGAGTTATCATTTAGTTAGTTATCATTCAGATTTTGATTCGCATGTCAAATTCTAAAAGTAGTTTAAAAGTTGAAAAAGAATTTTGTTTAAAAAAATGCTGTATTGCAGGCTTCTAGTAAGCCTCAGTTTAAATCAAAGACCTGTGGAAAAACCATCCCCTCCAACTCTTTAAAGTTTCAATATGTAAGCCAAAGCTAAACTTTTTTCAAATGGTAATACCATGTAGATAGTAATGTAAATAATGGTAATACTAAATGTTGCAATTTATGTACAGTAGTGGATTTGGTTATATGTAGTATGCTTGACTGAACAAATTTGAGACATTGGCAGGTCACCAAAAGAGGTGCTTCTGTAGGTTTATATGCATTGTACACCAGGAGCAAACATGATACAAGTAAATGCCCTGGTATTGACAAACTAGATTTTTTCTTGCGCTAGTTGTATGAAGAGCACTGGTATTTCAGCTTTCTATTTTGACACCAGTGGGGAAGGGTCTTCAACAAACCTTTCTACAGATGTACAGAACATGAAAACCAGTTATCTTTAAATTTCATGTTGTAAATACTTCTTGCACTGTTAGGGGCATATTGGACACAGGGAGTCAGAGAAATTATTTGTTTATGCCGATTGCTAGAAAACTTTGAGGGCATGTATGGAACTGCCTTCTACCTGTTATGATGTAACCTTTTACCTAGGACAGAAAACAACCAATGGCTAGGCTTGCTGATCCTAATTTTGACATTTGGTTGCATGTTTCACAGCTGGATATGGCTTCTAACAACATCATTCAAGATGGCAATTCTCTAGCTGAGCCAACTTTTGGTACACATGGTGAAAGTATACCCATTGAAAGTTTAGCAGGAGTAGGCATACTACAATGTGTTTGTGGCCTTCACATCACCAAGTGCATGTTAGACTCTGCTTGGAAAATGCCTGTGGTCTTTGTTTTTCTTGGAAATGTTATATGCTTTCTTTACTTAAACCAAGCGACGCCTGTGAGCCCTGTTGATCAAGTATCAAAATGTCCTAGACTGGATGGTCAGAAGGTCATTCCTCATCAGGAAGATATTCCCTCTACTCAGGTCAACTTGTGTTGTCACCTAAAAGCAAGTAAAACCAGTAAAAATTGCGCTGAAGTTTCTCAGGTGCAATCGAGTTCTCTTTACAGCTGCTATAGCATATAATCAAGGCCACCAAAAATAGCTCTATCTTTTGGTGGTCTCAGTATAATGCTGTATGAGCCACGGCTCATGAAACTCACAACGGCCCAGTGGTGGCCTATCTTATATCGTTGCCAGAAGCATGAGTATGAGAAAGTTAAGTATACCTTAGTTTAACCAGACCACTGCGCTGATTAACAGCTCTCCTAGGGCTGGCCCGAAGGATTAGACTTATTTTACGTGGCTAAGAACCAATTGGTTACCTAGCAACGGGACCTACAGCTTATTTTGGAATCTGAACCACATTGTAGCAAGAGATGAATTTCTATCACCAGAAATAAATTCCTCTAATTCTTCATTGGCTGGCCAGAGACTCGAACTCGCGTTAACTTTAACCTTAGATAAGATAAAAAAACTACTGAGGCTAGAGGGCTGCAATTTGCTTTGTTTAATGATTGAAGGGTGGATCAACTTAACAATTTGCAGCCCTCTAGCCTCAGTGGTTTTTAAGATCTGAGAGGAGACAGAAAAAGTGCAGACAGGAACTGAGGGCAGACAGAAAAAGGGCGGACAGGGAAATTGTGTGGTCAGAATACAGTGCAGATGGACAGATGAAGCCAGCACAATAGTTTTCTTTTACAGAAAATTAAAATACGATGAAGTTTCTTCTGCACAATAGAGTTTTCTGTACGGCATATAATCAAGGCCACCAAAATAGATATATATTTTGGTGCTGTATGAGCTGCGGCCCATGAAACATTCAGCCACAGTCTGGTAGTGGCATGTGTCCTATAGCACTGCCAAATGCACGATCATGGCTAAATTTAACCTTAAATAAAATAAAAACTACTGAGGCTAGAGGGCTGCAGTTTGTTTATGTTTGATGATTGGAGGGTGGATGATCAACATACCAATTTGCAGCCTTCTGGCCTCAGTAGTTTTGAAGATCTGAGGGTGGACAGAAAAAGTATGGAAAGACAGGCAAAGCCATCTCAATAGTTTTCTTTTACAGAAAACTAAAAACTTCTCATTCTCAGAGTCCTTGTTCCCTGACAGTTCTGATGAACAAGGCCTCAAACACGTTAAGCTTCGAGTTTTTAGGTTGTCAAGAAGAGTCTGGTCAATCATCTCAGTATGGCACTGCCAAAATTAAAGAATTCAAAAAGTGAATAATTTTCAGATAACAACCTTTGTGAATTCTTAAATAAATATTATATCAATCTCCCTTAAAAGGATGACAGAATAGAAAAATTCCCATCCAGTCATAAAGTAGTGTTTTCTGTGTTGTCTGCTTATCAAGAAGATTTCCATAAACAGCTAGATGAGGAAATTATTTAGATAAATGTTGACCCTAAGGAATGGAAGAAGAATGTTTTTGTTCCACATAGACCTGTCCGAAAGGATGAGGCCAAAATCACCACTAGGATTCATCCTGTATTTAACCATTCTCTGAAAACTAATGCTGTTCCTCCTAACACAGCTGTTTATGTAGAACTTAGCGGGTGATATTGTGAAGCTGTTTGTTTATTTCAGATCTAATGATATGGTCATGCTAAGTGACATTAGGGAAGCATTCTTACATAATGTTAGCCACAGAAGTGGGCAAAAACATGTTCTGTTTCTGTTTCTTCATGAAGGAAGATGAGTTGGTTGTGTACAGGCACAAAACCTTAATTTTTCAACTATTTTCAAGCATCAGGTTAATCAGTTAGGTTATGTTAAATTTTCATGAATGCTCAAGCAAAACTTTGTGGCAAACCTCATGGTCACTGGTAATGCTGCTGAATTTCTTGAGAATGTATATTCAGTCTGTCAACAGAATGAAGCATAGTGGATTTTGTTTACATTCCTGTAATTCTAATAATGAACTTAGAGCTGTCATGATAAAGAATGGTAGTCTTGCCACTAATGGCAGTAACTATGAAAAAGTCATAGTTTCAAATATTTTGTGGGAGGTGATTGCATCCAGATGTCTTGCAATGTGTTGGGTCACTCAGTTAACACTAAGAGGTCAATATTATCTCAAATCTCAAAAGTTTTTGATGCTCTGGGTTTATTGTTGCCTGTTGCTACAAAGGGGAAACTATTCATGAGAGAATCTTGGGGTTAAAGCTATTTTGGGGATGAAATATTACCTGAGAATTACAAAAAGAATGGAGTAAACACTGTTCTGACCCCTCACAATAATCTTCCTTACCCTTGCCTCAGTCATGTGTCATTGAAGTCAAATCAAATTAACCATGGGTCAGTGAAAATTCAAGCAACTCAATGTGCATCTTTTGTGCTGCTTCCAAATCAAGCTATGGTTTTGTCATTTATAATGTGTACAGTGATAGAACTGTACACAGTTAATGTCTGAAAAGTCAGAAAAATCTAGAGTCACTTCCATCAAGTCTGAAATGCTACCTGGGCAGGAACGTTTGGGGTGTATTTAGCACTAAAATGCTAACCTGAGGTTCTAGATACTTTTTAGTCAAATTTCAAAATGATGTTACTCTAATGATTTGCAGAATGTGTTACAGTGGGTACTTGCTGAATCTGTCACTACCAAGAGTATTTTCACTCTCAGTCACATCAGTACTAAAAAAAACCCCAGTGGATAACTACGGTATCTTAATCAACTTCAAATATGTCAAGAGTGGAGGTAATTCTTGCAGCCTCATCATGAGAGGTCTTTCATACACTGAATTCATCAAAGAATTTTCCTTCTGGTTAAATGGTCCAGATTGGCTTCCCAGTTATCAAAGTTCATGGCCAGAAAGTAATCTGGACTATTTTTGCTGCATGTAGGCAGTAAACTCAAATTTCATGTAGGCTGCATGTAGGCAGTAAACTCAAATTTCAAACTGACTGCGTTTCCAAGTCAGTGTTGACCAACAGCGTACTGGAACTATGGTCAACACTCAGAAATATTCTGATCTCAACAAACTTTTCACAGTTACAAATTATATTTTCAAGGCGATCAATATCTTTAAGAAATCCAGTGGAGATCCTTATTATTATGTGAAGTTGTTCCAGTTAAAGGAAGTGGCGAAAGTCAACTTTGCCCAAGAGTAACATACTTAGGAAACACGAATAACAAGAACCCCAGTGCATATTACCAGTTCTAGTCATTAATTTAAACCTGGTGGTGGACAACATTGGCTTTACAGTATATGTTCAAGGGGTATAATTTGGAAAACTGTTAAATATGACTGCTGTACAGAATCATGTAATGCTTGCTAAGAATCCTAGGTTAATTGAATTGGTTGTGGCGTTACATTGAGGAAGTGTAAATATCTTAGTATTCAGACCACCTTAAATACTGTTAGAAGTGGGTTTTGGATTCCTAGAATGTTGAGTCATTAAAAAAATTTTAGGCTTTTGTATGATATGCAAGAAATTCAACAATGTAGCATATTGTTATCTTGTAAGAGCCCCGACGCTGTCTCTTCCAAACACGTGTGTGTTCGTGTGTTCGCCAATCTGTCTCTTCCAAACACGTGTGTGTTCGTGTGTTCGCCAATCGTCATCCATCGGAGTGGACATACAAAACAATAGCATCTCGTTTTCTTTCTCTAATGGAACGTGATTTCAACCATACAATATTTCCATCTGTTTATCCTTAACCATTGTTGTCTTGTTTTATGTACAATCACCACCACTTGCATTGCCATGCAAGCATTCTAATCATGTACTCATAATGTTCCAACAAATCGTCTGTATCAAACTGTATGTGTTTCTGTTTGTGAAGACGCCAAACGTCTCTCCATTTTACATATATTATGCTACTGCATTATATCCATTAATCTGTCTTGAATCTCATGCAATTGGCCACATGTAGAATTTCCTGGCCTTTCCATTGATATATGTTTTGTCACTGTATGTTAATCATGTCTCTTGATATCGCCATCTGTTTGTCTGCCGACAAACACAGATGCCAGAGCCTGTACCTCTGTTTTTACCTGTCTGTGTGTAGACGCTACCTTACCGCTCGCACGCGTCAATAACATCTTCGAAGATTCTGTACATTTATCTCAGTAAGGAACAACCAATAAACCAGTTAACACCCAGCCAGTATGTCACTCATACCCCAGTCCTTACAATCTCTTACTGCATACTGGAATAGACTACAGGTCATCAGTGTGTCAAAGGGGAGAAGGATGAAAATGTAAATATATGATTTTTGATATTCACATGTTTAAATGTAAGGCCACTCACATGGAACTACAGTAGTCTCTGACATGTTGACATGTAGTTTAGTGTTAGCCTTTTTAAGATTTGTATATCTATATCTTATGTAGGTTTGTATATCTATATCTTATGTTATATATGTTTTACAGTGACAGTGCAAAGTCATTTGTAGCTGGCTGTCAGGTCTTAGAGCAAGCTTTGGTTTGTGATGAATTCAGGAGCATTTCCAAATTTTCAATATTCAGCATACAAAAATTTTGCTGTACTCTGCTTGGGTAGGTGCAACCTCAGAGAGACTCATCAGAACAGACAAGAGTTGCCTTTATAAGACAGTTGGCAGGTCTAAACTTCTAAACTTGTGTACTTCGAATTGCTAAAAGTCTTTGTTGACGATCAAGCAGCAATTAATTCTAGACCTTTTATGTACTATTCATCTGAAAATACTCCCCTTTCACAAGGTCTGTCTCTGTGCCCAGTTTTCTCCTTACAGGCTTTTTTAGACAGGACCTTGCAATTTTGTCAGGTCCTCTCTTTATTTGAAAAGGGGGTTACTGTCATTGTGTCTGCTATTAGGCAGCAAGTGTTTTCTTAATACAAACCTATTCAGGTTCAATTCCAAAGCTCATGCTCTTAGACGGTGGCCACTTACATTATTTTCATTACATGAATTTCGAGGACCTTACTAATGTTCAGGGTGGAATTCTCCCCTAGTTTTCAACGTCTCTATTTAAAGTCTTTAATAGCATAAGAATGATATTTATTTCTCTGTTATTATTTCACCAGCTGACACGGGTCCCGATCCAGAAAAAGGATTTTGACAAAGGAAAAATCTATTTCTGGGGAGGGCCCGTGTCACCTGGTGACCCACCTGTTTTTCATTCTCTCCTCCCATGGTAAACATCATTCTAGTGGGGTGGGTGCTAACATGGAATGCGACTAGTGTTGCCTTGTGTACAGTCCATGAGTAGTGCATGGGCTTGTATCGGCACCTCTCTCGTTGGGACTTTTGACATTGGGAATCTTTATAGGGCAGGGTCCGTGATTGTGACAATCTCACCCTTTACCATATACGACTCCATTTCTTGGAGCTCACTCTGGGGGTAGTAACCCCAGCTTTACATTTAGCTTTTCTCTGGTATCTAGCAACGGAATTACCTAGAAATAAGTGCTGAATGGATTATTTCACCTAGTGACACGGGCCCCTCCCCAGAAGTAGATTTTTCCTTTGTCAAAATCCTTTTAATAACTCCCAATTGTTTCCTCAAATGCAGTGCTAATTCTCATTTAATGTTATGGCAGCCAGAAGAAGAAAACTTGTGGAATCAACCTCCTTCCTCAAGGGAATCTTTTATCTCAACCTTATCTGCTAGAGATGAGATTTTTTTATGACTACTGTACTATATAGAATTGTGGTATGAGAATTCTCTTAAGTTTATACATGAACTTACCTGTTGTTTACATATAGCTGTAATTCTCGATCTCGACAGAAAATTCAAAACTGGCGGTTCCATAATATATGGTCAGGTGATTTAACTACCCCTCTGAACTTCACGGGGTACCTGGATCCATTTCCATCAACAACTAATCATATTTTCTCTGTCGGGGCAATGACTTTATCGTCTGCTCCTCTTCAGGAAATTCATCGGTGCTTTTCGATATTTCTTTGGTGAAGTACCCACTTTTGTTGATCTTCTGGCTTGTTTTTGGCTTTGGTTGAGATTTTTCTAGATATGTCTGATTCAGGATCTCAAATTAGATATTGTGGGGGGTTTGTAAAACTCAATGTCTCCAGTCTAACATAGACCCTCACTCTTCTTGCTCTAACTGTAGAGGGAAATTGTGCACGAATCTGGATAGATGTGATGAGTGTTCGTCTTTGTCTGTGCTTGATTGGCAAAAGTTGGCTAAATATCAGGCAAAATTAAGTAAAGATAGGGCACGTAAGGCTTGTCCAGAAGTTCCTCCCAGAGTAGGAGTAGTTTTGCCTCTTGTTCTGTTCCTGTTACCCCTCCTGTTTCCTATTCCTGCCCGGAACCTGTTGTTTCAACCCACTACCGTGTCAGACCTTTAGGCAGGCATTTGATGGTTAGATTTCGGCTCTTTTCTCTGCGATAGAGAAGATTGGCCAGGATGTGAGTGCGATGTCTAAACATCGAAGTGTTGCGAGTGATAGTGTTGTGGAGGAGGTGACTGTTCGTCCCCCTCGCGCTCCAAGGTCTAGGCCTCTGTCCGGCTCCCAGGGCTCAGGGAGAAGACATGCCGAAAGCCGAAGGGAGGCAAGTGGGGTCTGCTCACGAGCAGTTGCTCCCTCTAACAGTCCTGTTGAGGAGTTGGAAGCAGTCAGAGTCTAGTAGGCCGCTGAAGAGACGCAGAGCTTCCTTTCCAAGTCAAGTTCCTATCAAGAAACTTTTGGTGCGTTCTCCTCTTCCGTCTTGTAGCTTTTGGGATAGCCCAGAGATCTCTTCTTCTTCAGGCAGTCCGGATGTGCGTTCTACGGATCGTAAGCGAGCGCCTGATCTCCTGTTAGCATGCAGGTAGCGGCTTCCTTCCCGGTGGATCCCAAGTCGGCTTTTATGCCTCCGGTTCCTGCCCCCCTTTCGCAAGAGGACAAATTGGACAAGATTTTGAGACTTTTCGAAGGTTTTAAAGCACCAGCACTTCAGGATCCTTCTGCTACTGAGGCTCCGGTCTCTGCTCCATTTTCACGCACCTGGCGCCGCTTCCGCTCGCACGCCTGGCTCCGCTTCCGATCGCGCTCCTGGCGCCATTCCCCGCACCTGCAGCACTCCCGGCGCTACTTTGGCGCTTTGCGAAGCCTCTCCACAGCACGTTTCAAGGCGCACAATGTTTTGCGCTTCTTGGCGCTAAATTTGGTTTTTGGCGCCTCTTTGGCTCTTGGATCTTCTAAGGCTCCTGACTCCTCTCAAGTTCATGTTTACGGATTACGCTTGATGTGGGTCGGGCACTTGGCGCCTCGGTGGCGTTACTGCGACACTCAAGTTTGGCTCAAAACCTGGGGGCGTTTCTATCCGCGGTGCTCCAACTGATTCAGAGATTCTCTCCCCAGTTTCCGATGTTTCGGAAGTAGATGATGTTCCGTCTGCTCCTTGTCCAACTCTAAGCATCTCTTACAACTTTTTGAAGAACATTTTCAAGAAGACTTTGCTCAGCTACCCTTCGTCTCCAACTGGCAGTTTGCCAAGGATTTTAAACCTCCATCCTCTAGATTTCTGAAGCTGGTCCTGTCTGTTTCACCTGAAAAGAGCTCTCCGAAGGCAAGAAGGATGGTTGAGCATGAAAAGATCTCAGGGTGTTTTTCCTTCTGTTTTCCCCCTCACAACTGTCTTTTTAAGTCTAGTTCGTGGTATGAGACTGGGAAGTCTTTTCCTTGGGAGACGCTGCCTCCTCTCAAGGGGATTTCTCCAGCCTTGTGGATTCTGCCCGTCGCTCAGCTTTTCTTCGTCCAAAGTCGGCTTCTCGTCTTCTGATATTGACCATCTGGTGAAGAGTTCCTATAGGATCTTGGAGATCTTTTCTTTTATAGACTGGTCTATAGGAGCCTTGAGCAGGAAGGTGAAAGTCTGTGATCTTCCCCCCTAAGACTGCTACGGATCTTGATGCTATTTTGGCCTGCCTGGACAAGGCTGTCACACGACCTGAACGTCAGAAATTGCCTCAGTGACTGCTACAGGCATTTTGAAGAAGAGAGCACATTGGATTTCATTTGTCGAGAGAGGACTCTCCAGGAACCAGAAATCTGCTCTACTTTTGCTCCTTTGTTTAAGGAATCCCTTTTTCCCGCCACGTTAGTTAGGGAAATTTCGAGAGCTCTCTCCCCTGGGAGTCTACTCAAGACCTACTGGCTCACTCTTCGAAAAGACCCAGGTTTTCGACTTCTCCAGTAGTACCCAAGCCTTCTTTCCCTGTATCCTGTAGGCCTTCTCGGGTACTCTTCTCGGCCCTTTTCCGTGCTAGAGGAAGAGGAAAATTCTCTTCTCATCCCCAGAAATCTAGGGGTACCAACCGATGAGCTCAAGGTCCTTCATGCGACGGTTGGAGCCAGACTAAAGTCGTTCTGGCAAGTTTGGGAGGCCAAGGGCAGAACCCTGGGTGATCAAAGTTCTGAGAGAAGGCTACACCATTCCCTTCTCAGAGAGTCCTCCTTTAAAGTCTTCGCCAGTAGACTTCAACGTATCATCCAGGGACTCAGAGAAACTTGTGGTGTTGGAGGAGGAAGTTACTTCCCTCCTTCAGAAGAAGCCATAAAGCAGTCCTCGAACCTTCATCTCTGGGGTTCTACAACCGTCTGTTTCTGGTTCCAAAATCGTCAGGAGGATGGAGACCAGTCCTCGGTTTTAATAAAGCGCCCTGAACAAATTTGGTGCTTCAAACACCATTCAAGATGGAAACCACACAGTCGGTTATCAATTCCCTGAAGGAAGGAGACTGGATGGTGTCCCCTCGATCTCAGGACGCATACTTTCATGTACCTATCCATCCGAGATCAAGGAAATTCCCTCTCTGGTTTTTCTGTTCAGAGGCAGGACTTTTCAATTCAGGGCTCTTTGCTTCGGCCTATCAACAGCCCCACAAGTTTTTGATGACGATGGCTCCAATTGCGAAATGGCTTCACTTAGAGGGAATTCACATATCCCTTTACCTCAACGACTGGCTGATCCGGTCTCCGTCAAAGGCCAATGCATGAAGGACCTACAAAGGACCCTTTCTCTTTACCGACAGTTTGGGACTCATAGTAAATCTTCCAAAGTCGCAACTCTCTCCATCTCAAGACTTGACTTATTTGGGAGTTCGGATGAACTCAGTTCTTTTTCAGGTTTTCCGACGTCACAAAGGATCGAGAAATGCCTGCTGAAAGTGAGATACCTGATGGCAGCCAAGACTTGTTCTGCCAAGGAATGGATGAGCCTTTTAGGCACCCTCTCATCGCTAGAGATGTTCGTCAGTCTGGGAGGCTACACATGAGACCTCTTCAGTTCTTCCTACAGCAGACCTGGAACAGGAAGAAAGAGCGGATGATTCGTTTGTTTTTCCTCTATCCCACTCGAGTAAAGCAAGACCTGTCGTGGTGGAACGACAGGAGCAAACTAGATCGAGGTTTGTCGTTGAGACAGAGGAACCCAGACCTGATGTTGTTCTCCGGCGCTTCAGACGAGGTTGGGGACTTCTGTTGGGGATCTTCAAGTGTCAGGCAATTGGTCTTCATCCCAACAGGACTGGCACATAAATGCGAAAGAGTTGAAGGCAATACATCTAGCCTTGGAACATTTCGTGCTTCTGGTGGAAAACAAAAGATAGTAGTTCACTTAAGGACAACTCCACAGCTCTGGCGTGCGTGAAGAAACAAGGAGGCACTCACTCCTTCTCTCTGTTCGAGATCGCAAAAGACCTGCTTTTGTGGGCGGCAACCAAGAACATAGAGCTAGTAACTCGCTTCATCCCGGGAGCTCTCAATGTAAGAGCGGATATCCTCAGCAGGTCACTCTAGGTCATTCCGGGTACGGAATGGACCCTCCACCAGAAAGTTTGGCAAGGCCTGTGGAAGGTTTGGGAACTCCCATGCTAGACCTGTTTGCAATGAGGAAAAACCGCAGACTACCCCTCTTTTGCTCTCCTGTTCCAGACCCAGAAGCATTAGCGGTGGATGCCATGCTCCTGGACTGGTCAGGTCTCTTCAAGTTTATGCATTCCCAAAAATTCAGGATGCTGGGAGAAGTCTTGAAAAAGTTTCGAGCACACAAAGGTGTGTCAGTGATCCTAATAGCTCCATGGTGGCCAGGAAGATCATGGTTTCCAGAGCTACTGGAGAAAGAAGAAGTGGATTGGCCAAGGAGGTTGCCATTCAGACCAGACCTTCTGTGCCAGTTGCACAGCAGAAAGTTCCACAGGGTAACCCGTCAGATCTAAATCTGACAGGGTTCGAACTCTCGGCGACTCTACAGGAGGAGAGGCTTCTCTAGAAGAGTGGCGCAGGCAATGGCTAGATCAACCAGGCCCTCGTCTTCGGACAAAGGTCTATCAGTTTCAGGCCCTCTGTGGAAGCGCTTCCGGGGAGTGGTGCTCCGAGTCTGGAGTGTCTTCCACTTCTACGACTCTAAGCCAGGTGGCGGATTTTCTTTTGTTTCTGCACAAGGAGAAGAAATTGGCTGTCAGCACGATTAAGGGGTACAGGAGTATGCTGGCAGCAGTTTTCAGGAATAGAGTATAGACCTTTCCTCGGACAAGGATATTGCAGAACTCCTTAAATCCTTTGCTACCACTAAAGGCAAATCTCTTCGTGTACCGCATTGGAATTTGGATGTGGTGCCAAAGTGGCTTACTTCAAATCTTTTGAGCCTTTGAGTTCCTGCTCCGTTAGGAATCTAACTAAGAAAACTCTCTTTCTCTTGGCACTGGCCTCAAAAAGAGAGTAAGTGAGGTTCATGCTTTGGACAAAAGAGTTGGTTTTTGTGCGGATAAGGCTGTAGTTTCCTTCACCTTCGTTTTCCTAGCTAAGAACAAAACCCTAGTAATCCGTGGCCAAGGAATTTCCCATTCCTAGCCTATCCTCCTTGGGGAAGGAACGGAGAGACTTCTCTGTCCGGTCAGAGCATTGAAATTCTATCTGGACAGGACCAGAAGTGTAAGAGGAACTCATGATTTTTATGGTGCTCAACTAAGAACCCCAAGAACCCTCTATCTAATAATGGGATTGCTTTCCTTTTGAAAGAACTGATACAGGAGGCACACAAGGAATTAAGGGATGTGGATTTCCCCTTAGTTAAAGTGAGGCCTCATGAAATTAGGCTATTGCAACTTCTTTAGCCTTCAAAGAAGAACATGGCTTTAAAGGACATTCTAAGTTCAACTTACTGGAGATGTTAGTCTGTTTTTGCCTCGCATTATCTGAGACAGATCCAAACCACATATGAAGACTGCAGTGGTTGGGCCCCTTTATTGCGTCTGACATGGTGATGGGCAAGGAAACCAGAGGCTCTAGATCCTCTCCTTAGTTTCCTTGGGTGCAGAGGTCGCTTTTGGTCGACTACTAGAGCCTTAGAGGTTAGATGGCCTAGTAGGTCTAATTTTAATAGGTTGGTGTGAGAGTTTTTATGGTTGGGTGATATGTTTTATAAAAAAAAAAAAAAAAAAATGATAGTGTATGATGGTGGATGCTTTGAGTACTGCGCCCTGAGCAGGGGCATTATATAATTTGGTTGATTGTGTCGAAGACGGCTGGGCCAACAGACCTTTCTCCATATGGCAACCTGCGACTGAGCTACTAGGCCCCACGCAGTTGCACTAAGGATAGCAGGTTACAGAGGCAGTAACCGAGAAAGCAGCTTCCTTTAGCAGGTAAGGATCCAAAGTAAAGACGTTTTTCTTAGCCTGATGATCTCAGGTTTTTCCATTTAACACTTACAGCTGTCCATGCCCACCACCTCAATGTGGCAATCAGCTATATGTAAACAACAGGTAAGTTCATGTATAAAATGACATTTTTATAATAAAATAAGATTTTATATCATACTTACCTGTTGTTTACATATAAAAACTATTCCCACCCGCCTCCCTGCAAGGGACAGGGGACATAGAAAAATATGATTAGTTGTTGATGGAAATGGATCCAGGTACCCCGGTAGAGGGCGGGGTAGTCGTATCACCTGACCATATATTAGCGGAACCGCCAGTTTTGAATTTTCTGTCGAGATCGAGAATTACAGCTTTATGTAAACAACAGGTAAGTATGATATAAAATCTTATTTTATTATAAAAAGTCATGTTTGAGAGAAAACTGCAAAGATCTCCATCAAAGAAATTTGGAGAATAAAATTAGTGCAGGTGATGTTGAGATAGTCAAAATGCCTAACAAAACTAGGCATTATTGGTTGTTGGGTCATGTTTTGAGCATGCAAATAAAATTAGAAGTGTAAAGCTCAAGAGAGGTGATGGTGTCATAGTTTATCACTCTGTCATTTTGTCTTACTCATAATAAGAGGTATTGAAGTGGATGAATGAATATTATCTGATAATGTCATAGATACCTGACCAGTTAGCTAATTTGTCTGATATGGGGACTGTTCCATAAGAGCAATTGTCACTGCTTGCAAAAGCAAAATGTGCAGACCTAGATCATTAATATGCAAGTCTTGATATTGTCTGTTACAGTACATTGATTTACTTTGTTTGTTAATATGGCATCTAGTGTTTCATCATGCGTTGTCTGTATATTTTTGTTGGAAGCAATACGTGAGAAATTTACATTTCACATCTTTTATTCATTTATTTGTTTTGCCTTTTTCCATGATTTTAATTCAGTTCCCTTTAAATTATGATTTTTATATATATAACTTACCAAGTAAGTACATAGCTGTTAGTTTCTACTTTAACGGCAGCTTTAGATTTGAAATTCCTGGTAGTGCTCTTTTGTTCTGGTGCAGATAAGTGCCCACTTCCAGGGAAATATAGGTACAGCATGGCTGAAGAGTTCAGTTTGTTTCTGCCGCTCAATGACATAACGTCGGTTATTCAACAGCTTTGTTTTGATGTTCAGGAGTTTTCACTGGGTGGTTTTGATTGTTATGGAAGGATTTGGTGAAGTATTCTATACTTTCATAGCCTCTATGCTATATTTTCTTAGCTTAGCTTAAACTTTTGTGGATTTTTGACATATGTCAGACTTGAGTGTGTCTAGTAACCAGTATTGTAGCAAAGGCTGCAATACAGTAAACCCCCGTATTCGTGGTCTCACGATTCGTGGACTCACCTATTCGCGGATTTCTCTAATGGAACATATATACACATTATTTGCTGAAAATTTGCCCATTCACAGTATTTTTCACTGAGAAATATTCACTAATTACTGTATTTTCATCTCATTTTCATGACTAAATGCACTTTTTGTGATAAAATTATTAAAATACTCGGGTAGCGCTCGAGTTACGATAATTCGCCTTACAATAATTCGATTTTGCAATGAGATAAGCAGTTAATACCGGTACGACAATATTTATGAAATATTTTTAAATTTCACGTGGGCGCAGGCAGCAGTGTACAATCAAGCAGTGAGTGTCCAAATTACAATAGACCAACTTCTTTTCCTCCATCTCTTTATTCCATCTTCTAGTTAAAAAAAGTAAAAGAGAATGATAAAAGTATTGTTAGTAAACGTTATACTCTTGCGTAAATGCATACAGCCATAAACAACCGACCGTGAAACTCTGTTGTTTTGCTTACCACCGAATCGGATAACAACAGCCGTTTTGCTTGCATTTCAACCATCGTATGGTAATACACAATTACCGTAGTTTTAGTACAAATGAATTTAAGTAGAATAGGACTGATATATTTTTACATTATACCCTTATTTGGTATGGATAAAAGATGGCAAGGAAATACACTGCTAAATTTAAGCTGCAAGTTGTAGCTGAAGCTGAGAAAACAATGTTCAAGCTGCTAATGACTATAAATTATCGTGCATCAGCAACATGGATGAAACTCGACCATAATTAAAATTGGAGAGAGTATTTTAATCAAAACTGCTGGGTGTGAAAGAACACATTACTGCTAATTTTACGCCGATAAACGGTAAATACATAAAGCTCGTATTATGATGAAATTAGGTGAAAATAGCGAACGAAATCTTGATTTTTTTACACAAAACAAACGTCCCTAACTAGAAACTATGCTAACTAGAAACAAGAAAAGCGCTCTGAACTGAGTTAAATAAAGCAAAATAAACTTACCGCAAAATCGATTTTCAAACCAAACCGTTGATCGCTATGATCGCAATACAAAAGCAATATAAGAATATGTATACAGTGTACAATATTATTGGATACAGTGAATTAAGGCATAACATTTTAAAAGATCCATGAAAAGATGCATATTCATTATGTTGATATTTGTATAGTACGATATGTGAATATAGAGTGCTGTACAGTATAATGTAGGCTAGGCTACCATATATGTATACGATATACCATAGTGTAGGCTAAGCTAACTCTTTTTTGTTATTCGATTTTTTGTATTGAATTATCATAAGTCATTCTGCATGAACCTCCAGAATTTGCTGATATTAATAATTACTATACTGTGTATGTATAGAGTATACCTTATAGTGTAGGGTGGGCTACCATATATGTATACATGGTATCGAATACCCTAGTGTAGGCTAGGCTATATTCGAGATATGTTTTTTCCAACAAACGATGGTTTTGTATAAGTAACTTACCCAGTAATTACATAGCTATTAGTTTCTTTTAAGCAGCAGCTTGAAATTTTTAAATTGCGGGTCATGCTAGTTTGTTTTGGTTATGGCGACGTGCCTCGCCCACTTTTGGGTGTAAGAGGAGGTACAACATAGCAAAGAGCTTCAATTTGTTTCTGCCGGCTGTGGTTGAAGGACTGTGGTTGGCAGCAGCTTGAATTTTGAAATTTATACTTTGCTGATTGTTTGCTTTATCTTCGATTGGTGAAGTTTTAATTTTCGTAACCTTTGGCATAATAAAGATAGTGTCAGGCGAGTTTTGATCATTGGTTTACAACTTTTTGCCTATTTTTTGGACTTGTCTTAGAATTTTCCAGGATACCTGACACTAGTAGTTCTAGTATTAGGTATCGTAACAAAGGCTGCAATACTAGACTGACTAAAGAATCTTACAACTCTCACACTGCTTGTGTTCAATGTAGGGGACAAACGTGTTCAGTGGATTTACATTGTGAGGAGTGTAGCGACTGGGATTTAAAGAAGTGGAAGACTTTAGATTCACATCTTAAGAAACTAGCTAGAGATAGGAAGAGGAAAGCTTTTGCTAGAGAATCTAGTAAAGCTTTAGCTAGTCAGGATTCATCTGCTAAGTCAGTTGCAATTGCACCTGTAATTTCTTCCGATCCCGTTCCATCTCCTCCACCTGTGCAACACTCTCCTTTACCTGGCTCTCACGTTTCCGATCCCAACACCATCGTCAGTTTGGAGTTGAAAATCAACATTCGCTTCGAGTTAATTGTGCAATCAATCACTAAATTAGCGTCATCGGTGAAATTGTTAATGGATAAGAGTGAGTCAGAGCGTCCCATAGCGCCCCGTGCAAGTGCAGTGGTAGTGGAGGAGGTGGCTTTTTTGACCCGCCGATTCTCCTAGGCCAAGGTCCCTGACAGACTCCCCAGCAGCTGGGAAGAGTCAAACTGGTAGCCTAAGGGAGGTCGGTGGGGTCTGCCCCTGAGCAGTCGCCCCCTCGGTTCAGTCTGTTGATGAATCCCAGACTGCAACCAAAGGCCGTTGGAAAGGCCTTCAAGTGAGTGCTCATTGCATGTCCTCCAGCGGACAAGTCACGCCCGCTGAAAAGGCGTGCAGTGGATTTTGAGATTTCGTCTCCTGTTCCTTGTAAGAAGGGCAAGGATTCAGTGTGCCCCTCGTGCAGTCACTGGGATAGCCTGGAACAATTCTCTTCCTCTTCGTTCTTCTGACAACGGTTGTAAATTGGCGCCAAAGTTCCTTGTGGCACGTAGACATTCTTTGTCCAATAAAGGAACTACTTTATCAGGAGTTGCGCATCGAGCACCTTCATCTCTACAATCAGCGCCCAAGCGGCCAACAACTAGCGTCGAAGCGCCCAAGCTCCCGTTTGCGGAAGAGCGCCCACTGGCACCTGTTTGCCATCAGGTTTCGTTACTGACTCCCGTCTCTACAGTGCCCCCCGAGCGCCCATTGTCGCCCGCTCCTCCACCGCTTCGTGGTAGCGTTGTCTCGGACATTGTTCCTCCTTCAGTTAACCCGATTCAGAGCAAACTGGATAATATTCTCAGTTTCCTTCAGAAGGCTCCGTCTACAGCTCAGATGACAGCGGATTTATTGTTTTCTCCTGTTTCTTCTGAGAAAGAGTTCTTCCAGACCAAGATGCTCCTTTGTCGGCATACTCTGCATTGTTGAGGTTCTTGCTAGCTACTTTTCCAAGCTTCTTTTCGCCAGCTACTCCCTCCTCTCCTGCTTCGACTTCCAGTTGGTTCTTCGAAGAAGGCACTGAAGGAAGTAGAAGGGTAGTTTTCTGAGAAGAGGGAACAAGGCAAAGCAGTTTTTTGTTTCCTGCCTTCCAAGTTTTCCGGATGGAGCTGCAGGTTTTATGCGACCAGAGAAGTGCCTTCCCTGGGAGTCTCTGCCTCCTCTTGGAGAGACTTCTCCAGCCTTATCGACTCGGCTAGGTGATCTTCTCCTCAGCCAAAATTATGTTTTCAGTCTTGGAATTAGCGCAACTTCTCAAGAATATTTTTAAGGTTTTTGAAGTGATGAGTTTCCTAGACTGGGCGGTGGGCGTACTAGCATGCAAGCTTAGAGATTGCTCCTTGATGCCTCAAGAAACCTCTTCGGATCTCTTAGGAGTACTTTCCTGTATTGACGGGCTTTCGCGATAGTACAGTAAACTCCCCGTATTCGCGGGGGATGCGGTACCCCCCCCCGTGAATAGCTAAAATCCGCGAATACTTAAAACCCCTCTAAAAACACTTAGAACTGCCTATTTTGATAGTTTAAACACACGAAAACTCCTCTAAAAGTGCTTATACCTGAGTATTTTAATAGTTTTATCACAAAAAGTGCATTTAGTCATGAAAATATGAAAATACAGTACAGTGAATATTTCTCAGTGAAAAATACTGCGAATGGGTGAATTTTCTGCAAATAATGGGTAGATACGTTCTACAGAGAAATCCGCGAAAACGTGAGTTCGCGAATCGTGAGAACGGGAATACGGGGGTCTATTGTACTCAGGAGTTAGCTAGTATGTACGCCATGGATTTAGCTAGTCTATACGCTGTTGGTGTGCTTAAGAAAAGAGAGCTTTGGTGTTCTTTTACTTCGAAAGGTGTCCCTCCGTCTTAGAGATTGGCCCTCCTCTTCTCCCCCTTGGACAAGACGCACCTTTTTCCCCAGGCTATAGTACTGGACATCGCCTCTGACATGCAGAAAAAAGAACATTCGGGACCTGCTCTCCCAATCTGTGAGACTTCCCAAGGATCCTTCGACTCTTCCTCCCACATCTTTGTCTCCACTGCAACCTACAGTATTGTACTGTACTCCCTTTTGGAGCTCCTGTTCTAGAGGACATACTAGAACAAGAACATACACCCGTTTCCCACAGTGTTCCATCAAGAAGTCCTCTTCCAAGTCTTCCTCCAAGAAATGAGGTCATAGTCCTCCGTACTCAGGTAGGACCGCAGCTTCTCTGCTTTTGGGAACGATGGGAACAAAAGGGAGCGGAACCCTGGATAGTTTCTGTCCTGAAGGAGGGCTACAGTATCCCCTTTTTGAACAGACCTCCTCTAATCTACGAGCCTGTCAGACTGACAGCTTACTCTCCAGGCTTAGGGGGATTTGCTGCTCTCTTGCTAGAGGTCAAGTCTCTTATTCAGAAAGAGGCTAAGAGATAGTAGAGGACATTCATTCTCTGGGATTCTACAACTGTAAAGTCACCACATCGGCGCCAGGATAGTGTTTCGGCGGCGCCATTAATTAAGTCTCCGCTGAGCTTGTTTTCTTTGGTGACTTCCCATTTTCTTCAAGCTCAATTAGTCACGCCTAAAACGTGCCAGGTCACGCATTTTAATCATTTTTACTTTATGGTATTTATACGAATGTCACACATTGTGTATCACATGTTTCTTCATTCACAGGCATCAAGACTGTATCCATATTGTAGCTCTGTATGTTTTGTATTGTAATTTGTACTCGTTCACTGCATATTATTGTTTATTGTTTCGACCTCAGGTCACAGTCAATTCCATTGTCTCTCGCGGCCCGGCGTCAGTCGGCCGCAATATAAGCTGCCTGGATCTGTAATAAAGTAGCAGTAACTTTTACCTGCTCGTTTCTTTGACACCTTACAGTGGTGACCCCGAGTATCCCGAGCCATTAGCGGACTCACACGGCGACTCAGTCTTGGCTCCAGGATTTCTCCAAAACGCTCTTAGCGGCCTAAACACGGCGCTGTAACCAGCGTTTGAGCGTGCTGACTCTCCGGGCGTTTCCCACCAGCGTCACTAAAAGCGGAACCACACGGGCGCACGAAAAGCGTACTGACGCGATACCCCACTCCAGTAAGGGGTCAAAGGAGCGAGCATGGACGCGGATATCCCCTCCTTCATGCAGTTAAACGCGGACCCCTTGGACTCGGAGGTTTACCTACCTCCCATCACAGCCGCCCGCCCCGCATCGAGGCCCTCCCGCAACTCCACACCAGCGCCCCGAACACACGACGGCCGGGCAACACAATCGCGGGCCGCCCTCACCGTAAAGCTGCCGCCGTTTACGCAGGGGAACCCATCGATGTGGCTGCGCAGGGTGGAGAGCCATTTCAGAATCGCGGACCTCACGGACGAAATCCTACAGGCCGACACAGTGCTCAACGCCCTTCCAGAGGACGTGTACAGAAAACTCATCTCGCGAGTACCGAAACACACACCCTCACATACAGCACCACAAAAGTTCCTCCTCGAAGCTTGCTCCTGCCCATCGCCCGAGCGGGTCGCCCGTGCTATCGACCTTGCCATAAATCCACGCCACGACCTCAATTCAAGAGACGCTGGGGCATGGTCGTAGATCTCCTGTCACTACCAGACTTGGGTGGCACAAAGAAGCGGCAGGAGGTAAGCTTCACACGGGAAATCTACCTTTTCTCCAACTCCTCCCGGAGGTACGCAACCAGATCGCTCACCCCTACACCATGCCTGTCGAGGACCTCAGAGAGCGGCACAACACCTCACAGACTCCGTCAAGGCCTCACAGCGGCTAAAACCGGCCACACAGCCGGTCAGCTCCGTCCAGCCTGAAGAGGACGTGAGCAGCCCGTCAACGCCATCGCCAACAGACGTCCACGAACCACAGCAGATGGAGGTCCCGGGCTTCTTGTCGCTACTTTCAAGTGGTTCGGAAAGGACGCCCGGCTGCCTGCCGCCCTGCTCGTTCACCCGTTCAAAAACGGGGGTGGCGGCCAGCAGGACAGGCCGCCATGGCAACCGAAGAACCCAGGGCCTCAAAACAGTAGGTTTTACGTCCGCGACACCGTCTCCGGCAGGATGATGCTGGTCGACACAGGAGCCTTCAAATCGGTCTTCCCAGCATCCAGAGAGGACCGCAACCAGACACCAGACCCGGCCGCTTTCCTGACGGCCGCCAACGGAACCCCCATCCTCTCCTACGGCACCAGGCTCCTGTCGATCTCCATCCTTGGCCAGAGTTACTCCTGGGACTTCATCGTCGCGGACGTGGAACCCCACTCCTGGGGGCCGATTTTCTGGCGCACCGGCCTGCTAGTCGACGTGGGGCGCAAAGCGCCTCCTCGATACCGACTCCTGCCGGTCTCTCCGTTAACGGCGGGACCCAGACCCACCATCAGCGCCGTCGCCCCACCAGTATGCACACCTACTGTCGGAGTTCCCTGAGGTATTTAAGCCCGAGCCGCCAAGTCCCCGGGCCCCAGCCAAGCACGGCATATACCACCATATAGTGACTAAAGGGCCCCCGACACACGCGGTTCCGCAGGCTTCCCCTCAGCGCCTTCAGGAGGCGAAAAAAGCATTCGCGGAGATGGAACAGATGGACATCTGCAGGAAAGCCTCAGTCCATGGGCCTCCCCCTCCACATGGTGCAGAAACCGGACGGCTCCTGGAGACCCTGCGGCGACTACAGGCGGCTCAACATTGCAACAGAGCCCGACCACTACCCTCTACCCAACATGCAAGACCTCACGGCCTCCTTTCACGGGGCCAAAATATTCACTAAATTGGACCTTCTTAAATCTTATTTCCAGGTACCTGTTGCGCGCCAGAGGACATACCAAAGACAGCCATCATCACGCCCTTCGGGTCCTATGTGTTCGCCTTCTCCACCTTCGGCTGAGGAACGCCGGGGCCACCTTCCAGCGGCTCATGGACAGCATCCTGGGGACCTAAAATTCTGCGTCTGCTCGTCGACGACATTCTCATATTTTCCAGGTCTCACAGCGAACACCAGAGACACATCAAAGCAGTCCTCCAGCGCCTCCAAGAGAACGGCCTCGTCGTCCGTTTCGACAAGTGTACCTTCGGCGTCCAGAAAGCAGAATTCCTGGGTCACGAGGTGTCTCCGACAGGCGTCCGCCCTCTTACATCGAAAGTGGCAGCCGTGGCCAAGTTCCCGACACCCACCTCCATCAAGGCCGTCCAGGAGTTCCTTGGGATGGTAAACTTCTACAGGCGGTTCATCCCGGGATCGCGCACACCACGGCCCTGACGGAAGTCCTAAAGGTCAACCGAAGTCCCTGTCTTGGGGACCCAGCCAGCAGCAGGCCTTTTCCTGACGAAGGCGACGCCCTCACCAAGGCAACCGCCTTGGGCACACCAGGGATCCCAAGGCTCCTCCAGCTGACGACAGACGCCAGTAATCGTCGCCTGCGGTGCTGTTCTGGAGCAAATCATCAACGGCGCCCCCCAGCCCATCGCTTTCTTCAGCAAGAAGTTCAGTCCCGCAGAGACCTGCTACAGCACCTTCGACAGGGAACTCTGCGCGATGTACCGCGCAGTTTGGCACTTCAAGTTCCTCCTGGAGGACGCCTTCACAATCTTCACAGACCACCAGCCACTGGTTCACGCCTTCACGAAGCAGGGGGACGATGGTCTTCCAGACAGCAGCGCCACCTCTCAGCCATAGCCGAATTTACCTGTTCCGTCAGGTACCTCCCGGCAAGAAAAATCCGTAGCAGACGCCCTCTCCAGAGTCGAGTTGAACGCAGTGCAGCTTGGTGTAGATTACCAGGACCTTGCCAGAGAACAGGCCGCTGACCCAGAAACCCCAGCATACCGCACCGCCATCACATCCCTCAAGTGGCGGGAGGTGACCCTCGCCCGGAGGCCCCAGCCTGCTCTGTGACATCAGCACAGGCCAACCCCGCCCTTTGGTTCCAGCCTCACGCCATTAAAGCCAGGTATTCGACATAATTCACGGCCTCTCACACCCTCCGCAGGACCACGGCCAAACTGCTTTCAAAAATCTTCGTCTGGCACGGGTGCAAAGGACGCCACAGCCTGGGCAAAACAGTGCCTGCAGTGCCAGACCAGTAAAGTGGGTCGTCACACGCAGTCGGGGTAGGCGAGTTCCCACAGCCAGGGCGCCGCTTGAACACATCCATTTCGACGTCGTCGGGCCCTTCCCCATCAGGCGGATCCAGATACCTCCTGACGGTGGTAGACCCGTTCGACGAGGTGGCCAGCCACACTCATGCAAGAAGCCACCGCCAGCGCGTGCGCTGAGGCCCTGCTCTCCAGTTGGGTTAGCCGCCGGCGTCCCGGACCACATCACAACCGACAGGGGCCCCGCTTTCCTCTCCGAGTTGTGGTCTGCCCTGGCTCAACTGCTGGGAACCACGCACCACACCACCACAGCGTACAACCCAGCGAGGGCAACGGCCTGGTCGAACGGTTCCACAGGTCCCTAAAGTCATCCCTCATGGCCCGCTGCACCGCCGAGGACTGGAAACATCAGCTGCCGTGGGTCCTCCTCGGGTTGAGGACCGCCCCAGAGCCGACGGCACCCCATCCGCAGCTGAACAAACCTATGGGGAACCCCTCGTGGTGCCGGGAGAGCTCGTGACGGATGAACGCCACTCCCCATCACTGCAGAGGCTCCGGACGTGGCTGGCAAGTTCGCCTCTTGCAGGCGCTCATACATCGACAAAGCAACCACCTTCATGCCGCCACAGCTGTCATCCGCCACCCACGTCTTCGTCAGAGTCGACGCCGTCCGTCCACCACTAACTAAGCCCTACAGGGGACCCTTCCGCGTGCTGAGCGGAACAGCAAGGCGTTCAGCTGGCACTCCCAGGCAAGAACGACTGGGTTTCCATAGACCGGCTAAAGCCCGCCTTCCTGTCGGAGAGTCCCGGCAGCGACGCAGCACCCCTTCCGCCCAACCGCACTCCAGCACGCCCTCACCCCGCAGGCGGGCCGCCCCAGGAAGGGACCGCCCAACCAGCAGCCTCACAGGCAGGAGGCCCCTCCGTTATCTTCAAGAGCCGCGGCACCCTTCAGCATCCCAGCAGATACAGGGATTAGTCAGACGCGTCCCTCGTCTTGGGGAGTATTTGTAAAGTCACCACATCGGCGCCAGGATAGTGTTTTATGACGCGCCATTAATTAAGTCTCCGCTGAGCTTGTTTTT
The DNA here is from genome assembly GCF_040412425.1 of Macrobrachium rosenbergii. Taxonomy (NCBI): domain Eukaryota; kingdom Metazoa; phylum Arthropoda; class Malacostraca; order Decapoda; family Palaemonidae; genus Macrobrachium; species Macrobrachium rosenbergii. Next base: position 96,351,387 of record NC_089752.1, read on the forward strand.
CTTTGGTGACTTCCCATTTTCTTCAAGCTCAATTAGTCACGCCTAAAACGTGCCAGGTCACGCATTTTAATCATTTTTACTTTATGGTATTTATACGAATGTCACACATTGTGTATCACATGTTTCTTCATTCACAGGCATCAAGACTGTACAGTATCCATATTGTAGCTCTGTATGTTTTGTATTGTAATTTGTACTCGTTCACTGCATATTATTGTTTATTGTTTCGACCTCAGGTCACAGTCAATTCCATTGTCTCTACGTGCCTGGCGTCAGTCGGCCGCAATATAAGCTGCCTGGATCTGTAATAAAGTAGCAGTAACTTTTACCTGCTCGTTTCTTTGACACCTTACACAACCGCCTCTTTGTAGTGCCCATGTCATTGGGGGGCTGGAGACCCATTTTGGATGTAAGTGCTCTAAATGTCTTTGTCAAAAAGACAACATTCAAGATGGAAACAAACCAATTGGTCCTTGCTTCCATTCGCCAGGGTGAATGGATGGTGTCCATCGACATGCAGGACGCGTACTCTCACATTCCAGTGTATCCGACTTTGAGAAAGTACCTCAGGTTTGTATTTCAGGGCAAGGTGTTCCAGTTTTGGGCTCTGTGCTTCGGTCTCTCGACGGCGCCGCAAGTGTTCACCAGGGTATTGGCTCCCCTAGCGAAATGGCTTTATTTGATGGGGATAAAGATCTCCCTGTATCTAGACAACTGGTTACTACGTTCCCGCTCGAAAGCTCAATGTAAGGAGAACATTCGCACAACTCTTCTCTTGGCTCAAGAATTGGATCTTCTCATCAATCGGGACAAGTCTCTCCTGACGCCTTCTCAGGAGATTCCTTATTTAGGAATGACAATCAACTCTTGGGATTTTCGGGTTTTTCCAGTCCTGAAGAGAATAGAAAAGTGTCTCCAGACAGTGGAAGAATTTCTGGAACTAAACTTTTGCTCGGTCAGTCAATGGATGAGTCTTCTAGGCACCCTCCCATCCATGGAACAATTCGTCACTCTGGGAAGACTGCACCTGAGACCTCTCCAATTCTTCCTCAGAGCCAGCTGGAACAGGAAAAAGTTTCCAGACTCGTTTGTGTTCCCAATAATGGTGGAAATCAAGGAGGACCTTCATTGGTGGAATTCCAGGAAGAGACTATCAGAAGGGAAATCTCTTCAACCTCTGAACCTCAGCCTAGAGTTCTTTTCAGATGTGTCAGACCTAGGTTGGGGAGTTCTTTTGGGTTAAAAAGAAGTGTCAGGTACCTGGTCGCAGGAACAGCAAAACTGGCACATCAACCTAAAAGAATTACAGGCGATATTTCTGGGTCTACAGTGCTTCGCTTCAGAAATTCGGGGGAGGACAGTAGCAGTGCATTCAGACAGCACGACAGCACTGGCGTACACCAAGAAACAAGGGGAAACCCACTCTTTCTCCCTGTATGAAGCGGCAAGGGGTCTTCTTCTTTGGTTACACCAGAACAACGCTCAGGTGATGACGCGTTTTATCCAGGGGAGACTTAATGTTCTGGCAGACAAATTGAGCCGTCAGAGACAGATCCTTCCCACAGAATGGACATTAGACCTGTTAGTTTGTCTGGATCTGTGGAAGCTCTTGGGAAAACCCATGATAGATTTGTCCACTTCATCCAGGAATCACCAACTTCTTCTCTTCTGCTCACCAGGACCAGATCCCTTGGCATGGGCAACCGATGCAAAGTTGCAGGACTGGTCGGACAAAGATATGTATTCCTTTCCCCCATTCAGTTTAGTGAGACAAGTCATCAACAAATTCCGGTCTCATCAAAACCTGTCCATGATCTTGATAGCCCCCTTCTGGCCAGCAAAAGAGTGGTTCCCGGATCTGCTAAAACTTCTTGCGGACTTTCCAAGACTGCTGCCACAGAAGCAACAGCTCAGGCAACCTCACTTCCGACAGTTCCACTAAAACCAGTCTTCTCTGGCCCTAACAGGATTCAAACAGTTAGGTGACTGCTCCAAAAGAAGGGCATTTCAAGAACGGCTGCAGACACAGTTGTGAAGTGTAGAAGACAGTCATCAGATAATGTCTACCAGGCTAAATGGTCCATCTTCAGGTCTTAGTGCAGACAAAATAACGTGTCCTCTTCTAATACCTCTGTAGCAGAAATAGCAGACTTTCTTCTGTTCCTATGCTCCACTAAAGGACTTTCCACCTCTACTATTAAAGACTACAGAGCTATGCTTAGCTCGGTCATCTGCCATAGAGGAATGGACTTATCGTCTGACCACAGGTGCGGATTTACATTGAGGCTAATGAGGCTGCAGCCTCAGCCCCCGGGTACTGAGGGTACCCCCAATGAGGCGATGATTAAAAAATAAATCTATAAAATAACTGGCAGTGGTACATTCACAAGACTTGGCAACCCTGGCCTGTGTACGCGTTCAATTCATGTCAGCTGGGTGCAGCGACAGGGTTGATGCCGTTGAGCCTTGAGGTAGTGGTGTGGTGTATGTAGTATGATGCATGGTGTAAAGGCAGCCCTGTGCAACCTTTGGCCCTGAGAGAGAGAGAGAGAGAGAGAGAGAGAGAGAGAGAGAGAGAGAGAGAGAGAGAGAGAGAGAGAAAAAGATATAGAGAGAGAGTGAGAGAGAGAGAGAGAGAGAGAGAGAGAGAGAGAGAGAGAGAGAGAGAGAGAGAGAGAGAGAGAGAGAGAGAGAGAGAGAGAGAGAGAGAGAGAGAGAGAGAGAGAGAGAGAGAGAGAGAGAGAGTTTGACTAAATTCATATTCTTGTGTACCAATTTCACCATATTTTTTCTGTTTCATTCACTAAGGTACATATTTTAATTATATTAGAACAGAAAATAACATATTACTTGAAATTTTTAATTATTAGATTGAGTGATCCTTGGCTGTCCGTCTATGAGTTTGACACGTATGATTCATGTACTGTAGCATGGCATGTGTGTTCCCACCTGTCAGTACCGCTGCCTCACCAGTCTCCGTTGTGACTTCATTTGTTGTGGTTGATTTGTAATTACTGGTACTGTAAGTCTAACTCTAAGTAAGTTGTTTATGTTGCAGTTTTGTTTTTGACTTTAGAAAATGCAAGCAAAACATTTTGTGTGGTTTGATGTGTGTTAGTACAAGTGTGTGCGAGTGCAAGTGTATCATGGGTTTTTTTTGTCATAGATTTGTGATAATTACAGTGCGTTTTTTGTTTGTTTCCAGAGATGTCTCTTAGAAAGTATGAAAGTGGGGCAGTTAAGAGAAAGAAAGCAGCTGAGAGAAAACTAAAAGAGGAAAGTATAATCAAACAAACAGCACGGATAGAGACGTTTTTCACTCAGTCTGCATCTGATCCTGTTACATCTTCCTCTTCAGCAGAAAGAGAAAGGACATCTGTACCAGCAGAACATCAAGAAGCTCAGCCTCACAGTGAACATAATAATGATGATGTAAACAAACAGCCATATGGCGATGAGGAAGCTTCACTGACTATAGAAAATAATAGAAACACATTATGGAAAGAGGTCTCATCAGATATGCAAGCACATTTTATATAAGTAACTTACCAAGTAATTACATAGCTATGGTTCCCTAACCTACAGCAGCTTAGAAATTCAAAATTCGCGCAGTGGCGCTGTTATTGTTAGTGTGTTGGTGATAACGTCCCGCCACCATCCGGGACTTGAGGAAACAAACCAGCGGATAGCTCAATTTGTTTTCTGCCGGCTTCTGGTTAACATCATGAAAAGTTTTCACGCAGCTGCTGCTTCACCTTTCGGCTTGGTTTTGCATGAATTTTGGTGAAGTACTCAGAATTTGTTGCTTTGTGGCTTGCTGCCATTGTTTTGAATTGTTGTTCGAGTTAACTTTAGTTTATTTAGTTAACGATGTCGGATTCCAGTTCATCTAGTATTCGCTTTTGTTCCGAGGGTTGTAGAACTAGGCTAACTAAGCTTTCATATAATTCTCATACAAAATGCACTAAATGTAGGGGGCAAGAATGTTGTAAGGATAATACTTGCATAGAGTGTCAGGATTGGGAGGATAAGAAATGGAAAACATTGAAATCTCATCTAGACAAATTAGAAAGGGATAAGAAGAGGAAAGCAGCCATTAGGCCTGAAAGTAGGGCTAATGCAGAGTCCTTTCCTTTGGAAAATGTAGGGGATGACGGAACTATCTCTCCTCCAATTCCTCCTTCTCATGCCCTAACTCCTCCTACTTTACCATCTGCTCCTGTTCCAGGTTTCCGTGATTCCGCTCTTAGTGCCATTGCCAGCCTCGAATCTAGGTTTGATCAGAAATTTACTGTATTATCTAGTACCATTATGGAAATGGGGTCAGCTATTAAATCTCTATTGGAAAAAAATGTTGTAAGTGTTGACAGTGCAGTGAGAAGTGATAGTGCTGTGAATATTGAGGAGGTGGCTGTCCGTCCCACCAGTGCTCTTAGATGAAGGTCACTGTCCCGCTCCCCTGCACCGGGGAGAAGACATACCGGAGGTCCAAGGGAGGCTGACGGGGTTTGCCCATGGGCAGTCGCCCCCTCCGTCGAGCCTGTCGTGCGCTCCCAGGCTTCGACTAAACGCCATTGGAAAGGTGTTCCTGTGCATTGACTTTCTGATTCGGATTCTTCCAGTCCACGCCAGAAGCCATATCGCTACTCTTCTTTGCGCCCGCTCAAGAGACATGCAAATATTAGCAATTCTTCTCCCCTGGCTGTCAAGAGGCTCAGAGAAACTAGCCCTCAACCTTCCTGCAGCTTTCAAGTCCAGCCTGTTTCTCCTGCTTATTTCTTTGAAGACAGTCCTGAGTGCTATAAGCATTCTAAGCGCCCATCTTCTTCCAAACGCCAAGCACCCGCTGACTCACGCCAGACTTCCACGGGTGAGCGCCCGGCACCCGCTGACTCACGCCAGAATTCCGCCAGTGAATGCCTGGCGCCCGCTGATATTCGCCAGATTTCCGCCAATGAGCGCCCAGCGCCTGCCGTCTCGCGCCAGATCTCAGCTCTAGACCACCCGGCGCCAACTCCCGAACTTCCAACGCCCATAACCGAATTCCTAGCTTCTTCTTTTGGAACCTATGCACCTTCGTCGGCTATTCCGCCTTCTTCATGGGTCCAGGAAGATTCTTTAGCCCCACTTAAGCGCTAATTGACCGAGCTTGTGGGTCTTATGAAGAAATCTGGGTCTGCTCCAGAGTCCAAGGATAAATCATTGTCTCCCATCTCTTCGGAGGAAGAAGAGATTGTTCAGGATACGGCTCCCTCTTCTTCCTATTCGTCTCTCCTGCATTTCCTCTTGGAGAATTACCCAGACTTCTTCAGGCCTCCTTCACCTACTTCTCCAGCTTCTACCTACCTCATGAAAAAAGCATCCGTCGGAAAGTACCAGACTACCCAAGCTTGTTATTTCCTCCTCCTCGAAGAAAGCTCTCAAAGAAGTTCATGCCTGGCTGACCGCTAAGAGAGAACAGGGCAAAGCAACTTTCGCCTTTCCACCCAGCAAATTGTTGAAGATGAGATACTCTTACTATGCCACCAGGGAAGCTCCTTCCTTGGGAGTTTCTGCCTCCTCCCAAGGGGACTTCTCTTGTCTGGTGGATTCATCCCATAGAAAGGCTTTATTGTCGGCCAAGATAATGTTTTCCTCAGCCAAACTAGACCACCTTATCAAGAATATTTTTAAGGTTTTTGAGATCTTTAGTTTCCTAGATTGGGCCATTGGGGCACTAGGGAGTAAGATTGAAGACTGCCCAGATTTAGCTGAAGATCTTGCCTCCGATTGGCTTGGAGTTATTTCATGCTCAGACAGAGCAATTAGGGATAGCTCTTTGGAACTCGCCTCCCGTTTTTCTATGGGTGTCTTTAAGAAGAGGGAGCTCTGGTGTTCGTTCACCTCGAAAGGAGTCTCACCGACGCAGAAGTCAGCTCTACTCTTCGCTGCTTTAGACAAGTCTCACCTCTTTCCTCAAAACATAGTGAAGGATATTCTTTTAGAGTTACAGAGCAAGTCCACCTCTGACTTGTTGACTCAGTCCACTAGACATCCTAAGGAGCCTGTGCCTTCATCTAGATCATTCTCCCCTCTTCAGTCTCAACCCTTTTGTGGAGGGAGAACTACGACCCAGCCTCGACCTAGATCAAACTTCCGATCTCCTACGAAGTCCATCAAGAGGTCTTCCTTCAAATCCAACCCCAAGAAGTAAGAAGTTAGTCCTCTGCACCCAGGTAGGAGCCAGACTTCTACTTTTCTGGAAAGAATGGGAGAACAGAGGAGCAGACCCCTGGGTGATCAAGGTTCTCAAAGAGGGCTACCCCATTCCTTTCGTGAAGACTCCTCCCTTAACTACATCTCCCTATCGCCTTGACAGCGTACTCAAAAGGTTCCGTGAAGTTTTTGGCTCTCTTTCAAGAAGTCGAACTCCTTCTTTCCAAAGAAGTAGTGGAAGAAGTCCTAGAGCCCCACTCAGAAGGTTTCTACAATTGCCTTTTCGTGGTTCTGAAGGCCTCGGCAGGCTGGAGGCCCGTTCTGGATGTAAGTGCTTTGAATATCTTCGTACTGAAGACGGAGTTTCACATGGAGACTGTTCGCTCTGTCATGTCCTCACTACAACAGGGGGACTGGATGATCACCCTGGATATGCAGGATGCTTACTTTCACGTCCCTGTTCATCCAGACTCTCAGAAATTTCTACGCTTTGTTTTTCAGAACAGGATACTACAGTTCCGGGCCCTATGCTTTGGTTTATCGACGGCTCCTCAAGTTTTCACCTGAATCCTTGCTCCTCTGGGGAATTGGCTTCACCTTCTGGGAATCAACATCAACTTATATCTAGACGATTGGCTTCTCCGCTCGTCGTCAAAGGAAAAGTGCGCGGAGGACTTGAAAAGAACTCTTCGCCTGACACAGGAGTTAGGCATCCTCATAAACAAAAAGAAATTCCTTCTGATTCCATCTCAGGAGATTCCCTATTTAGGGATGATACTGAATTCTCAGACTTTTCAGGCTTTTCTGTCGCTCAAAAGAGTCGAGAACTGCCTTCAGACTGTCAGTCAGTCCCTTGCTCTTCCTTCCTGCTCAGCAGTGCAGTGGATGAGTCTTCTGGGGACCCTTGCTTCAGTAGAGCAGTTTGTAAATCTAGGCAAACTGCACATCAGACCACTACAGTTTTTCCTCAAAGCGAATTGGTGCAGGAAAACCCAACCAGACTCTTTCATCTTCCAGATTACGTTGGAAATCAAAGAGGATCTCCAGTGGTGGTCGTGTGGCAAAAGACTTCGGGAAGGGAAGTCTCTTCTCCCAGTGCACCCAGACCTTCATTTTTATTCAGATGCCTCCGACCTAGGCTGGGGCGCGCTTCTGGAAGGTCGGGAAGTCTCCGGGACATGGACTACAGAACAAAGAATGCTCACATCAACATAAAGGAACTGAGAGCGATTCACCTGGGCCTTCTATACTTCTTGGATCTGGTCCACAGCAAGAAGATTGTAGTACATGCGGACAACACCACAGCTCTTGCATATATTCGCAAACAGGGGGCCACTCATTCCTTCTCCCTGTACAAGATAGGGAAGGATCTCCTTCTGTGGGGGGAAGAGAACCGAGTTTCTCTTGTCACCCGGTTCATTCAAGGGAGGATGAATGTGATTGCGGATGAATTAAGCCGCCTCAAACAGGTCCTTCCAACCGAATGGACCTTAAATCCAGTAGTCTGCGACAACCTTTGGAAACTGTGGGGCAAACCCACAGTGGATCTTTTCGCGACATCAAGAAACCACCGTCTGCCCCTCTTTTGCTCTCCAGTCCTGGATCCTCAAGCATGGAGCACAGATGCAATGCTTTTGGATTGGACAAGCTTGGATGTGTACGCCTTCCCTCCCTTCGGAATGATCAGGGAGGTAATCAACAAGCTGTCAATGCGTCAGAACACCTCCATGAGCCTTGTAGCCCCATTTTGGCCGAACAAGGTGTGGTTTCCAGACTTGATTCGCCTTCTGGTAGACTACCCAAGACTACTTCCACAAAAACGGTTTCTGCTCAGACAACCCCACTTTCTCAGATTCCACCAAAGATTATCCGCTCTGGCTCTGACAGGCTTCAGACTGTCAAGCGCCTTGTCAGAGCAAAAGGGTTTTCGAGACAAGCTGCAGAGGCAATTGCGAAATGCAGATGAACTTCTTCTACAAAGCTCTACCAATTAAAATGGACAGTCTTCAGAAGGTGGTGCAGCCACGATAATGTCTCTTCTTCTGAGACATCTGTAAGCCAAATAGCTGATTTTTTTATTTTCCTAAAGTCCATCTGGAAGCTATCAACCTCTACCATCAAAGGGTATAGGTTGATGCTCAGCTCAGTTTTTAAGCACAGAGGAATGGACCTGTCTTCTGATCAAGATATCACCGACCTGATCAAATCCTTCAATACGTCCAAGAAAGATAGTTCTTCCAACGTCTCTTGGAACTTAGACGTTGTACTGAAGTGGATCTCAGGTCCTCAATTCGAACTTCTCCATTCCGTTTCCCTCAGGAATCTCACGAAAAAGACTCTTTTTAACGGCTCTTGCTACTGCCAAACATGTTAGCGAATTACAAGCAATAGACAAAAGAATAGGCTTTGCACAAGGAGACGCATCAAACATGTCTGGCACATACAATGGTGTAAAGGCTCACATTCTTTCAGTGAACCCTCTTGGTGCATACATACCCTGTTTTGCTCATTCATTAAACTTAGTGGGAGCAAATGCTGTTGATTGCTGTCCTGTTACAGTTCAGTTTTTTTATGTAGTTCAGAGAGTGTACACGTTTTTTAGTGCATCTACTCATCGCTGGAGCATACTTGTTATTGCATTAGACAAACAGGCACCAGTGCCCAAAAAACTTTCAGATACGCATTGGTCATGTCATGCTGATGCAACCAGTGCTCTGCGAAAAGGTTTTAAGAGGGTTCTGTATGCTCTAGAACAGATCACAGGTGACCCAGAAGAGAAACAAATCACTAGACAAGAGGCAAAGGGATTATCAAGTGAGTTTCACAAACTAGAAACTGGCATCCTCATAACACTGTGGGACACTGTTCTGCAAAGATTTAAAAACACAAGCAAAGCACTTCAGTGTGCCACGCTTGACCTGAATAATGCAGTTAGTCTCCTGAATTCTCTACAGGATTTTGTTTCTTCATTACGCTCAGAATTTGATGATTTTGAAGAACAAGGAAAAGAGCTTAGTGAAACTAACACTTATGAGGAGGACACCCGCAGGAAACGGAAGCGGAAGAAACAGTTTGACGAGAGCTCAAGTGGAGAAACAGAAATAGCCGGAAAGGAGAAATTTCGAGTAGAGGTCTTTCTAAGAATTATTGATCAGTTGAATACTGCACTAGTATGTCGTGTTTCAGCTTATGAGGATGTCAGCTCAAAATTTGGTTTCTTGTGTAAAGTGATGACAATGGACAGGAATTCACTTCAACATCACTGTGATTTGTTGGTTAATCATTATCCTTCTGACATTGAGACCAGCTTCAGTGATGAAATGATTCACTTTGCATCCTATGCTGCAGCAAATATCAATGATTTCCATAGCAGAAAAGAAAACCAAGAGTGTAGCACTGAATTGATTATATATCGAATGCTCTTGCAACACGAGTTGAAAGAAGTCTTTCCGAATGTTGAAATAGCATACCGCTTGTATCTGTGTCTCATGGTGTCAAACTGTAGTGGAGAGCGTAGCTTTTCGAAGCTTAGACTGATAAAGAATGAAACACGATCAAAAATGAAGGAACAGCATCTAAACATGCTGTCACTCATGTACATAGAGACCAGTATTATGCGAGAGTTAAACTTTCAAGATGTAGTGAGAAATTTTGCAAACCAGAAAGCTAGGAAAGTGAAGTTCCTTAAGTAGGCATTAACTTACACCTGGAAAGTTGACTTTTATTTCCTTACTGTTCACAATTTTATTTGTTTGTATTTAAGGAAAATACAATAGCAACAATCAAATAATAGTATTTTTTCATGTTGAATTTGTTATGGAAATATATACAATAAATATTAGTATTTTCATAGAAACATGAGACCAGAGTTTATGAAATGTAAGTGATGCCATCGATTTTCAGTAGCTACTTACCTACGACATCAGCAATACTCGTCTCATATGTAAATTATACAATCAAATATATGAATTGTTCAATCTAATATTCATTGTTTTTATGTTGTTCAACTTTTTAATGGAATTACCTCTTTTTTAATACAGTATAATACAGCATAATAGATCAATCGTTTCAATATAAATTAAATGCAGAACCTGCCGAAACATGACACTAACTACTATTGTTCATATCGAAACATGTACTAAAATAAAATATGATAAATGTGTACATGTCTGTTAAAAAGGCCCCTGACCTGAAGTAGCCTTGGGGCCCCAAGTACTGCTAGTCTGTGCCTGTCTAACCAGGATTTGTCCGACCTTATTAAGTCCTTTGATACCGCAAAGCTTAAAGAAAAACCTTTGCTGTTCTGGAACTTAGACATGGTACTTAAGTGGCTGGCCAGTTCACGTTTTGAGCCCATGCAATCTGTCTCTTTAAGGTGTACCAGGAAAACTCTTTTTCTGGTTGCCTTGGCCACTGCCAAGAGATCCAGTGAAATCCATACTTTGGACAGAAACAGGATTTTCTCAGGGGAATGCTGTTTGCTCCTTTTACCTAGACTTTTTAGCTAAGAACGAATCGCCATCGAATCCATGGCCTCATTCTTTTACGATCAAGAGCTTGTCCAAGATAGTTAGGCCTCTGAAGAAGAAAGAACTCTCGGTCCAGTAAGGGCCCTTAAGTTTTATCTTCACAGAACAAAGATCATTCGTGGTACTTCAAGGAATGAAATATCCCTCTAGACCCTTGTCTAAGAATGCCCTGGCGTTTTTTCTAAGGGACTTGATTTCGGAAGCACATTCCATGGTGAGCGAAGACTCCCTCTCCTCTTACAAAGCAAAACCCCATGAGATAAGAGTGGTCACTACGTCTTTGGCGTTTAAGCTCAATTTATCCCTCACGTCAATTGTGCAAGTGACGTTTTGGAAGTGCAAGTCGGTGTTTGCATCTCATTACTTAAGGGATATCAAGACTACTTACGATCAGTGCAGTACCTTGGGTCCGTTTTACGTGGTTGGCGTGGTGTTGGGGGAGGAAATGTAGAAAGCAATGTCTTTTCTTTAATCTCTTCGCCTTGCATAGGGTGTTGAGTTTTTTGGGGAGCCTGGGAGTACTATGTACTTGGAGTACCCTCCAGTCTTTTGGTTTTAATGGTTGGGTATTGATGTTTTTAAATTGGTTTGTGGTGGTTATGGTGACTATTTACTCTGGTTATTTTGTGTTGTACTGCTCCCTGGGCAGGGGCATCTTGTTGTACTTTGCTAGCCCTCGGAATGTAGTCCATCGCTGCAAAGCACCCACTGTAGTAGTAGACCCTCAGGGCTTTATCGCCTCGCCTCTACTGGATAAAACGAACGCCAACCAGAGGCAGTATATACCTGTAGCAGCTCTCTTAACCGGTAAGGTTCTACAACAGTGATTCAATGTTAGCAAATTTCTATTCTCAAACTCATTATTATTAATTTTTTGGGGTAGATATTTCCAACATTCCCACCTCCATTCAATGTGGAAATAAGCTATGTAATTACTGGGTAAGTTGCTTATATAAAAATGACATTTTTATAATAAAATAGTTTTATATATACACTTACCCAGTAATTACATGATCGGAGCCCACCCACCTCCCCTCACTTGGACATAAGGACATAAACAAATTGAAGCTCTTTGCTATGTTGTACCTCTTCTTACACCCGAAAGTGGGCGGGGCGCGTTGCCATAACCAAAACAAACTAGCTGACCCACTATTTCAAAATTTTAAGCTGTTGGTTAAAAGAAACTAATAGCTATGTAATTACTGGGTTACTGGTTAAGTATATAAAACTTTATTTTATTATAAAAAGGTCATGTTTTTTTTGTGGAACCTAAATAATACCTGTATAAGCATTTTTAGTTTATTTTTGTTTGTTTGAACTATCAAAATAGGTAGTTCTAAGTGTGTTTAGAAGGGTTCTAAGTATTTGTGGGTTTTAGCTATTCGTGGAGGGTGTGGTACGCATCCCCTGCGCTTACGGGGGGTTTAGTGTACTAGGTTGACTTCTAAATACGACGCTCATTCAATATGTTTTCATTTTTGAGGACAAATTTGTTCTCCTGACTTGATGTGCGAAGAATGTAGAGACTCAGACGAAGTTAAATGGAGAATTTTGACTGCCCATTTAGATAAGCTAGAGAAGCCTAGACAGAAAGGAAGCCATTAGAGCTGAGGCTAGCACTTAAGTGTCTTCCTGTCCTAAACTGGTCCTTTCGACACTTGTGATTACTCGCTCGCCTATTCCTACTTCTCTCACACTTCCTACAACTCCGTTACCTGGCTCCCATCCCCCTGAACCTAGTGCCATTGCCAGTCTCAAAGCTGGATCGACAAGAAATGTGACGGGTTAGTGAATACAGTCGCTCAAATAGGAGCTTCAGTAAGTCCTTTTGGACAAGGCAAGTGTGGTCCCAGTGCAAGTGTTGGTGCAAGTGTTAGTGCAAGTGTTGTGTCAGTGGAGGGGGTGGCTACTCATCCCACCGATGCTCCCTGCCAAACTCTCCTGCACCTGGGAGGAGGCAAACCATAAGTCCAGGGGAGGTTGGTGGGGTTTGCCCACGAGTAGTTACTTCGTCAACCGAACCTGTTGCTATTTCCCAGGTTTTGATGGCTACGTGCTGGAAAGGTTTCCCAGTGGATCACACCTTATCTTTCAGTGGTTCTGATTTGAATGAGCCTAAAGGATGTGGTTGGCATTTTCATGATTGCTCCAGGGATTTGAAGAGGCTTGTATTGGAGGATCAGAACCCCTAGATCCCTCGTAAGCGCCATAGGTACCAAGAGCCCTCTTGTAGCGATTGGGACGATGGAGAGCTCCCAATGGCTCGCAAGCTCCCATTGGCTCCCAAGCACCAAGTGGCTCACAGACATACTGTCATATCCCAATACACCAGGATTCCAGGAAATACCTGAGGTTTGTATTCCAGGACAGGGTTTTCCAGTTTCAGGCTCTGTGCTTCAGGTTGTCCACAACCCCTCAAGTCTCCATGAGAGTACTGTACTTGCCCCTCTATCGCAATGGCTTCACCTAATGGGCGTAAAAATATGCCTATATCTGGACGTCTGGCTCCCACAATCGTCATCCCAGAAAAAATGTACGGAGGACCTCCTCAAAACTTCAGTTAGCCCAAAATTTGGGCATTCTAAGCAGTCAAGAGAAATCCCAATTACAGTGAACCCCCCGTATTCGCGGGAGATGCGTCCCACACCCCCCCGCAAATACTTAAAACCCCTCTAAAAACACTTAGAACTGCCCATTTTGATAGTTTAAACACAGAAAAACCCTGTAAAATGCATATACCTGAGTTTTTTAATAGTTTTATCACAAAAAGTGCATTTATTCATGAAAATCATATGAAAATACAGTAATTAGTGAATAGTGAATATTTCTCAGTGAAAAATACTGCGAATGGGCGAATTTTCCACAAGTGATGGCTAGATATGTTCGACAGAGAAACCCGCGAATGCGCGTGAGTCCGTGAATCATGAGAACGCGAATACGGGGGGTTTACTGTAGTCCCTTCTCAGTTGATAGTCAATTTAGGGATGAATATAGACTCAGAATTTTTGGGTTTTTCCATTGGACAAGAGAATACAGTCGTGCACCCAGAAAATCCGTCACTTTCTAAATCTACTGTCCTGCTCTGCCAATGATTGGATGAGTCTTCTAGGAACCCTCTCCTCCATTGAGATGTTCGTGCCGTTAGGGAGACTGCATGCAAGACCTTTACAGTTCTTCCTAAAGGCCAATTGGAGCAGGAAGATTCTTCCAGACTCCTTTGTATTCCCCATCACACTGGAAATAAAGGAAGGCCTTTGATGGTGGCTCAAAGAAGGGAGATTCCTTGTAGGAAAATCTGTGCTTCAGCCAAACCTGAGCCTAACATTGTTCTTCAGGGGATTGGATCTGGGTTGTGGAGCAATACTAGGACACTTGGAAGTAGCAGGAACTTGGTCTCTACAAGAGAGGAAGCTGCTTTCAGTCATAAGCACGCTAAGAAAGGGGTATTGAGGGCTGGTAGACTGGAGTAAATGTTGGAGGAGAGGGGGGAGGGGGGTTGGCTACCTGGCAGCTTTCATGGTTGTTATTGGCTTAAAAGCATCATCCTTTACATGTTATGGGTGGCTGAGCATTGAGGAGGGTTAGGCCGAGGTAAGTACTTACGGAGTTGGAGGGCCGGGAGAGCTGAGGGGGAGGATTAGGTGGTCCTTTTTCTGCTTGAGAACTTTATTTTTATTTGCCCATTGGTGTCTGTGTATGCTATGTATGTATGAGAGTACACATACATGTATGCATCATGGTGAAGTAAACTACAGTACACGCTATGTGTTTGCTCGCCTTTCACTTTCTCTCTCTCTTTTGGTTACAGTATTCTATATTGCTATTTATGTGTGTTAGTAACCAGTTATAGTCTGTCAAACACTTAAGATTGCTAGGGTGTGACCAGGTAGAAAAAGCAGTGCAGCCACATCTATTTAGCAATTCAAATCTTTCCCTAAACATCCATTCCTTGTTTATAATTTTACCTGTGACCTGTTATGTACTGTAGTTTCTGCTTTGGCATTCCATACTGTCCTGTCACAATGGCAGGTTGAGTACAATACAGACACTACCCTACATACTAATGAGTTACATTCTGAACAGCCATTCTTATCTTGAATTGTCTGTAAGCTGGTCTTATGCATCTTCAAGTACAGTATGATATATAAAGTCAATACAGTACAGTACTGTATGTTTTTTCATCCTAAAACACAATGTAGTACAGTACACTGTACCCATAGAACTGTATTTTATAGAGTACGGTGTGTACAGCACGTTATTAATATGAATGGTACATAAAACCAAAATAAATTGTGATGGTGATGCAGTTGTTTATTCCTGAACACAATTTTAATTAATGATCACGTTTGTTCATATCTCTGAATGTTCGTAAGTCGGGTAGTGTCTGTAGTTCTTTAAGTAGATGGTTGGTGTAAGATTAAGGAAGTAAAGTGACTATTGGCTTTGTAAATGCCCTATGCCGGCCATGTGTTGCAGAAACAGATTTTGCAGCACAGGTCAGATTATGCCACATCTTATTGTTTGTTTTTTTTTTTCATAAAAAAATTGGTTTCCAATGAAAATATGTAGTATAGTCAAATGTGTTTTGTATGTCAGTTTTCAAGTCATTGCTATACATTGGAAAAATTACTTGAGTAGACTCTTCTTAGCCCTTACTTTTATCAGAACCTTCAGACATCTGTCAACATCAACACAGGAATTCCTTATTCGCCCCTCCCTAACAATCTTGGAGTATTTGACAGATTAGAGATATTAGTACAGTTGCTTACATGAGTGCAATCACATGTAATCAACAAATGAACTGAATTTTGCAATGTGAATATAACTACAAAGTTCAGTACTTGAAGATATTGCTTTCATTCATAACCATTAAACGTGTAGGGCAATAGGTATTGAATGACCACATAAGTCAAAGATGTGATAAAACTATTGCATTTAGATCTTGTTTTCTGTTCATTCAGTTGTAACCATTTAAAAATATTATTATTCTCTCTCTCTCTCTCTCTCTCTCGATGAGAGACTGCCTTGAAGAAGTCACTGGGCTTCACTGTAAAACCTTGTCTTGTGGTGAAGCCTTTTGGTGGGTGGGAGGGCACACAAACAGTGGGACTTTTAACTTCCCCTGTCTGACCCTAGTCTCTCTCTACTCATTTACCACTGTTAGTCCTTCCATTGTACAGTATATCTGTTCAACTTACCTTTCTTCCATCTTGCTGTCCACCCTCTTAACTATGATCTGAGCTGAAGATCTTTGTTAACAACCATGGAATGAGCTTGGACTTTGATTTGAACAGCACTTTGGAATTTATGCCTTCACCCCTTTGGGTTACAGACTTTGGTCTGTGGAGGGTTCAGCTCCCTTAATCTGGTACTGTCCTCCATTAATTTGGGGTAATGGGAGGCACCAGGCATTGGAGCTGAAGGTGGGAGGGGGTTTTTAATTCACTGACCTGTGTTTGCCTACTTTAAAAGGGCAGTCCCTTCTTAATAGAGGAGAGGTCCCCGCTGAAGCCTCTCCTGATGTTGAGTATGTGTGAGATAGGAGTCTCATCCACCTATATAGGATGGATCTCTTTTCAGATTGCTACGTTAATTTCACTTTCACTCAGTGGAATAGGAACTCCTTCAAAACACCTAAAAGTTGACAACCTCTGCTTGGGCATGGACATGGCTAGGAAACCTCATTCAAGCGTAAGTACACTAGAACCCTATCCACCAGCATGGAGTAAAGGTAAATTCACCAAGAATGTATGCAAAATAGGGCCAGGGATATTTGGAACATTCTCATAAATATTTGACCTTCAGCCTAAGTGTGACATTTTCAGTGTGTACAGAGAAATTCTAGTGTTGTGGCTGAGTAGATATCTCAAGATCTTGGAAAAACTGACAGTAGAATCTGCCTCTCCAGGAGAAAATTAAAAATTAAAAGCATTGCCACATCATGGAGGGGCTAGTTGATTGCTCCATAAATGCTTTCTTGAATCATGCCAAGGGATGATATAGAAGAATTAAAAGATCAAGGAGTGATTAGGATTCAAGACTGACAATCCATGGTGCCTTAGTTTGGCTTCCAAATTTGAGTAGTACATTGAGTTCCACCCACTTACCTTATACCCTGCAGGTGGGTAGTGCCATCAGTGCACCTCACACGATGCGCTACAGGCATTACTTAAGGGACTTTGCAGCGTCCCTTCAGCCCTTAACTGCAACCCCTTTCATTCCCTGTACTTAACCTCTGTTCATAGGCTCTTTTTTCTATCTTACTTTTCACCCTCTGCTAATGAATGCAGCTGTGAGATTTTCCTCCTGTTACACCTTTAAAACCTTTTTACTCTCGATTTCCCTTTCAATGCTTAGTGACCTCATAGGTCCCAGTGCTTGGCCTTTGGCCCAAAGTTTATACAGTATTCCATTCCCATTCCACCCACTTACCTAATGTAATAAAAGCAGCCTGGTTACATTTTAGATGTTTTTATTGTCAAGATTTTCATAGCTAACAACCTGCAGTCTTAACGTAAGGCCGGAACAAAAATGAAGTGTCCAAGAATACCATCTCCTTCTGGCTACATGACGTTATTAGTCATGCTTATAGCTCTTCCACAACCTCTGATTCTAACAGTGCATGCAAGAGCACATGATATTCAGGGTGGAGGCCCTTCGTTACCCTTTAAGAACATTTTATCTGTTCAGTGGATTTTGAAGGCTGGGATGTGGCTTCATCAAACCACCTTCACATCCTTCTATCCTTGGGTCCGGTGGTGGCTGCTCAACAAGTTGTGTAGCTCATCCAGTGCCCCTAGCAGGACAGTTTGTATCTTAACTAAGATGCTGGTATGAAAGAGAGTAAATGAGATGATTGGTCTTTTTCCTTTTTATTTCCTCCCTCTTCTCTACCAGCAGGCAGTAGGAAGATTGATCCATCATGAGCTGGAACTGGTTAGATACAGGTGAATGAATGCCTTTCTGTTTGAGAAAAGTTTTTTAATATGCTCTCCTCTCAATAACAAGGGGAGAGAGGAATGATAACAAACGAATTGGTGAGTAACACAGTTTTGTTGTCTTAACAGATATAGCTTTCTAACTTCCATGTATACACTGCTCCAATACCAGTGTATATTAGTCCACCATTTATACACTGTTCCTATACAAATGTATATTAGCCCAGTAGTCTGACCGTTTAATATCCTTTATTAGACTAGTCAGAGGCTTTTGTCTCTTTTCTCCGCTTTTACTTAACCAAGAATCGAGACCAAGTGTGTTAAACCTCCAGTCAGTTCAAGACTTCCTTTACTCCCAACAAAAGTGAGTCCATCCTAATGTTAAGACCTAGGTTTGTTCTGCATATGAACAAATGACAAATTTTTAATTTGTATTTTTTAATAGCTAACAAACCTATGGTCTTAACGTATATTGCCCACCTCTTGCCACCCCTAAATGGATTCCCTGGGCTGGAAGAAACTGATGTTATGGCATTCTTGGGTGAAGGTAGGTCAATTGTTTCCTCCTATTTCACCCGAGTAGCCTAACCCTGTTTCCACCAATACTGTGTTCTACAATTTTATATGTTTTTTACTGTTTTCCAGGTGGTGCTAGAAGATTTATGTTGGCAGAAAATGCAAGGCAAGCCTGCCACATGGATTAAATTTAAGGAACCAAAGCATGGTGAATGTTAAAGAGCCAAAATTTATATATTATGGAGGTACTGAACTGTAATATCCACCCACTTCACAGAAATGTGATGTGTACATCATGGAAAAGAAAATGTAGACATTAAAGGTGGTAACTGAATATATCTCATTTGTAGGAGGCTAAACAGAATATACAACGCAGGTTTGTTAGACTAGTAATTAGATTTTCTAGTATCGTTGCTAACCGAAGAATTAATGTTAAGGCTACCCATTAGTGGCGACTTGTGCCCATTCCTCTTCAGAGGTTGTGTCTGGAGCTCCTGTGTATTTGGAGGCTACGCACTCTTGCCTCTGGATGCTGCTCCAGCTCTGACTGGCATTCCTGCCCCTTTGGAGGCTCCACCAATTGTATCTGGTGTTTCTCTCTCTCTCTCTCTCTCTCTCTCTCTCTTGCCTGCTCTGGTTCTGATTGGTGCTCCTGATACTAGAAGCTGTGCCAATTGTGTTGACATTTCCACCTCTCCTAAGGAAGCGCCAATTTTGGCTTGTGCTCTAAAGCTTGACGCTTCCTCTACAGATGCCATCAAAGGTTCCCAACATCCATGATTCGAAGGAGGATGTGGCAGGTGCCTCCTCCATGGAAACATCCCCATTCTTAACCTAGGAAGAAGGAAACCAGAAGTAATAATCAGTCTACTTCCTGAAAAAAGCAGGAGAAAGACAGCAAAGTAGAAAATTTAAAAGGGCTGTAATTTACCAGCCTCTAAATCTTGAGTAAAATTCAGCAGAATTGTCAGGGATTAAACGCTAAATGGGTAGAACTGAAGATGCTCATTTTGAAAGTGTCTTCTATATGTACTGTATAGCTTTGCAGGAAACTGTTACAAGTAATAATACGTGTCAGAGCCTGTTAGAGTATACAGCCTATCCTTCCCCTTTTAACATAAATATTGGAAGCCATGGGAGTGTAGCTTTATATATTTGTAAAATGACACCCCACAGTATCCTATTTATATTCGGTCTACACTGCTAGTGGTAATTGTGCAGATCCATTTGCAAAGAAAATATACAGTATGCTCTCTCCGCCTTCTAACTTGTGAAGTCTTCTGCATTGATGAATTTGATAAGAATTTCAATTCAGTGGCCCCTGTAGTCTTGTTCCATAATAAGTCAGTATAATATACACACTTCATTTACAGGAGTTCTGATAACTGTCTAGCGAAGATAACCATCCTCTCAGGTTACAACAGGCTTATGGAAAACAAAACCTCTGCCTCTGGGGTACATGATATATTTTCAATACAGTACTTATTTCAGGGAGTAGTGAGTGTCATTGACAGAGGGAAATGTGGAATTCTGGCTGAGTGGTTCCTGCATCCCTAGACCTGCAGCATACTTTGAAAGTAGTTTGAACTTTGTAGGCAAGCAGTATTTTCATGGTTCCTTGGAACAATCTGGACTTGTATGCATTTCTGCCTTTCGCCTTGATCAGGCCAGTGTTGGGCCAATGGCAGTAGTTCAGCAGTGTCCACGGGATGTGAGCCTGATTACTGAACCTTTCAGAGTTCCTGGTGGACCTCCCAAGAGCCCTACTTGACTGGAAGAAGCTCCAAGGCCAGCCTTGCTTTTGGAGATACCAAAAGAACATCAGCCTTCTCATTCTTCACACTTGGAGGATCTTCAGTAAAGTCTTATCAGGAGAAGCTTTTCATGCCAGGGTGCCTTCAAGAATTGTTGTTCTGCCCTCTCAGATATTCAAGAGCAGGACATTGACTTGGGCTCTTCTAGTGAATATTGTCAAATATGCAAATCTTTAGAAAGAACTACACCAAGGCCTCTGTGGTTCCCATTCTGGGATTTGTTGTTGTTAAAATGCCTGTCCAGTTTATTGTATTAACTCTGGGTGGATATTTCTTTGATTAACATCCTTAATAACACTAGCTTCAGCTATGCAAGTGAGTTATGTGCTCTCCCTAACAAGGTTTCTTACACAAAGAATTGGAGATGTATTTGAACCTGTATTGTTATTTCATCCAAGCCTTTTCAACTTTATAATAATGAAAATATCTTTTTTTTTTATTGCCATGTAAGAGCATTCTGGAGTTATCTTCATAAGATCAAAACTTTTGGAAAGGGAGTTAGTAACTGATTATTATTATCTACCAGCATGAACATGGCAAAACTAAAAACACCCTCTCATTCTGGTTATGAGAGTTCATGTTTAAAAAGTTCATGATTACACTCCCAAACTCACTGCATCCAGTTGGAAAATTAAGGATTATGAAATTTGGGCTATGTCTAAAGTTTAAAAGAAATATCAACAGTTCTTTTATCATCAGTTTTGTTATATGAAGGTCCCTGATATCCTGTACAGTATACATTTTTTCCTGTAAAAGGGTAAAAAGGTGCACTGTAGTCGTTACTTAGGTTCTCTGCAGCTTCCCTTCAGCCCCTAGCTGCAACCTCTTTCATTTCTTTTACTGTACCTCTGTTCATATTCTCTTCCACAGTACTTTTTACCCTCTTGAAACAGTCAATTCATAGTGCAACTACAAGGTTTTCCTCCTGTTACACCTTTCGAATCTCTTTACTGTTAATTTCCGTTTCAGCGCTAAATGACCTCATAGGTCCTAGCACTTGGCCTTTGGCCTAAATTCTGTATTCTGTCCTTTTTACACTTTTAACTTTGGAGCCTGACCCACAAATCTTTTTACTTTTTGTTAGTTGCCCCTCTGTGAGCCAGTTTGTTACTCTCCCACAAAAGGAGGTGCTCCTGATTGTGACTACTCTTCCTCCTTATTTGGGTCACTTGTCATGCACAGAAGGGTACAGATGATGAGTAAGTGCTGTGGTTAACTATTGATTTAGTCCTTTGACAGCAGTAACCAGTTTTACTAACTATACAAGGCAATACAAATAGCAACTAGTCTCATCTCACTGGAGCTACACATGCAGTAATAAAGTCAGTACAGATGCTCCTCTACTTATGAACTTTCAAGTTACGAGCTTTCAGAGATACGAACAACTGTGATCGTAAATTAAAATTTCCTCGGAGCACTCTGTCTGCCACCCATAAGTTAAAATTTTTTATTGTGTGCCTCTGCTTAGTTACAGTTTTGGCTGCTACCCACACCGAACAGCACTGTAGTTGACGCCAGTACGCCATCCCAGACTTGAGTGTATGCAAGTGGTAAGACATCATCTCTTGTGCTCCAATTAATTCTTGTGATTTTATCATAAAACATCGAGCCCATCCTTTATCTATCAGGGCTAATGGCAAGTGTCAAGCATGTGAAGATAGTGGCAGTGGTGAAAAGCAACAAGCTATCTCAAGGGAAACAAGAGTGCCAATTATAAAGAACTAGAAAGTGGTGAAAAAATGGTTGAGGTAGCACGCCATTATAATATGAATCGCTCGACTATTGGCACAGTTTTTAAGAACAAAGATAGAATTATGGAATATGTAAAAAGTTCTGTGCCAGTGCAGTCAACAAATATAAGAGAAAGGGGGAGGGTGGAAGTAGAAATGGAAAAAATTTTGGTTATCTGGATGGAACACCAGAGACAAAGTTTTGTACAGCTTAGACTCATGCCGATTCAGGAAAAGACCAAAAGCCTTTTCGATGACTTGAAGGCTAAGGCTGGCGAAAACAATGCAGATGAAACATTTGCTGCAAGTCATGGATGGTTTTATTGGTTAAAAAAATGCACTAACTTGCGTCACGTGTCCATTACTGGTGAGGCAGTGAGTGCTGATAAAGCAGCAGCCAAAAAATTTCCTAAGATACTCAAGGAAATAATTGATAAGGAAGGTTATACCCCTCAGCAAATTTTTAATATTGATGAGACAGGCCTATTCTGGAAAAAAATGCCAGAAAACGTACATCAGCTGTGAAGAGATGATGATGCCAGGATTTAAGGTGGTGAAGGCTAGGCTAACTTTACTGCTGGGTGGCAACACAGCAGGAGACTTAGAGCTAAAACCTCTCACTGGTGTATCGCGCTGCAAATCCACGGGCACTCAAAAATATAAAGAGTTCTCTGCCTGTAATCTGGATGTCCAGTAACAAGCCTAGGCAAGTCTTGCTGTATTTCTGGATCGGGGACCCGTGTCAGCCGGTGAAATAATCCATTCAGCACTTATTTCTAGGTAATTCCGTTGCTAGATACCAGAGAAAGCTAAATGTAAAGGGTACTGTCATTGTGTCTGCTATTAGGCAGCAAGTATTTTCTTAATACAAGCCTATTCAGGTTCAATTCCAAAGCTCATGATCTTAGATGGTGGCCACTTACATTATTTTCATTACATGAATTTCGAGGACCTTACTATAATGTTCAGGGTGGAATTCTCCCCTAGTTTTCAACGTCTCTATTTAAAGTCCTTAATAGCATAAGAATGATATTTATTTCTCTGTTATTATTTCACCGGCTGACACGGGTCCCCGATCCAGAAAAAGGATTTTGACAAAGGAAAAATCTATTTCTGGGGAGGGGCCCGTGTCACCCGGTGACCCACCCGTTTTCATTCTCTCCCTCCCATGGTAAACATCATTCTAGTGGGGTGGGTGCTAACATGGAATGCGACTAGTGTTGCCTTGTGTACAGTCCGCGAGTAGTGCATGGGCTTGTATTGGCTCCTCTCTCGTTGGGACTTTTGACATTGGGAATCTTTATAGGGCAGGGTCCCGTGATTGTGACAATCTCACCCTTTACCATATACGACTCCATTTCTTGGAGCTCACTCTGGCGGTAGTAACCCCAGCTTTACATTTAGCTTTCTCTGGTATCTAGCAACGGAATTCCCTAGAAATAAGTGCTGAATGGATTATTTCACCGGGTGACACGGGCCCCTCCCCAGAAATAGATTTTTCCTTTGTCAAAATCCTTTTTGAAGACTGGTTTTTTTTTTTATAATTTTTGTTCCAGAAGTCAAGCTGTACTGCTGTGAGAATGGGATTCCTTTCAAGATTCTCTTAATTTTGGATAATGCCCCTGGTCACCCACTGCACTTAGATAATTTCCATCCGGATGTTATAATTGTTTATTTACCTCCTAACACAATTTCATTCATTCAGCCAATGGGTTAAGGCATAATAGCAAGTTTCAAGAAATATTACACTCGCCGTACGTACAGGCAAGCATTGAAGGAGGTAAATGACTTGGGTGTGACCTTATGTGACCTTTGGAATGGTTACAACATTGAAGGAAGTAAATGACCTGGGTGTGACCTTATGTGACTTTTGGAAGGGTTACAACATTTACAATTATGTAAGGAATATTGATACTGCATGACACGAGGTGAATGACATCTAACACGAATGGAGCATGGAAGGCTACATGCCTGCAGTTTGTTAACGATTTCAAAGAAATCAAGAAGAGGAGGCAAAGGGAATCATTACCAGTCTTATTTACCTAAGCTAAAAGCTACAGTTTGACTTAAGGCAGGTGGACTTTGAAGAGCAGTTTGGGTCTTATTCAGAGGATTGACGAATGAGGATTTAATGGAACTGGAAGAAATGCAAAGAACAGAAGAAGAAGAAATTCTTTTTAAAGAAGTATTAAACAAAATTGATGGCTGATGGGTTTCCTCTTAAAGAAAAAGTTTTGACTATTTTTGAGAATCAGCATCCAAATGTTGAGTTTCTCAAAAGTAGCAACAATCATCAACAATACTATGCATTGTTATAATATATACAATGAAAAGAAAAGAAAAACAATGCAGACTTCTTCAGACAAATTCCTCAAACCAGTGCCTTCAACCTCAACAGCCTCCCCACCTCTGTTGACTGCTTCCTCCCCAAATCAAGAAGAAAGTGATGCTTAGGAAATCCTTCCCAAAGACAACATTGACATTGACGACCCGCCACCCCTGTAATTCCACACTGCCTCTCCTCCTCTCATCCATCATGTCAAGCCTACGAAACCAGTTTCAAAGGTAAGAAAAACAACTGTACTTTACTGTACTATTATCACAATTTACTTACTGTATTTAGACTTTATGTATCATTTGTATTAAAGTGCTCTATAAATTGTACTATTATCTTCACAATTTAGCACTTATTTAGGTGTTATGTATCATTTATATTAATAAAGTACTCTATAAAAAACAGCACAGTACTAGTCCAGTATTGAGTTTTAAGATGAAAAAACATAATAATATTGTACTTATTGACTTTGCATATATCAAATTGTACCTACGAACAAATCAAGATACAAATAGCCGCTCGGAATGTAATTAGTTCATAAGTAGAGGAATGTTTGTATGGATTTTTAGTGTCAAATATAATTTTTTTACTATTTTTCTTGTACAAACTCGTCACTTTACAATGTAATGTGCCTTTCTTACAATCCTGCAGAGCTTGCAGATTAGTTGAATTGGGTTGTACAACACATTGATATGGCTACAGTATTTTCTACTGACAGAGGGAGTTCAGAGCTGGAGTATTCTTTTTTGAGCAAGTTTTTTAAAGAGAGCTGACACACCTGAGGTTTTGTATAAAAAAAAAATATTTTTCACAAGCTTCTGCAGCCCATGCCACAAAGTTAATAGAGTATGCATCTATTTTCTGGCTGATTATTAAAGAATATTCACAGGATCGGCTTACCGGGAGTTGAATTCAGTAAGGTTTCTTGCAGAAGCTCAAATCTTCCTCTAAGCAATGACTGAAAGAGTCATTTGGTCATTTAAGTGCCACTTCTCAAGTTAGCTGTCCTATACATAATGGTTGAATTAAAGTACAAAATCTACAAATGCCAAGATAACCAAGAAAATACCCTAAATTTCTCAATATAGCAGACTGTGTTTCCTCTCCACACCATTCTTAAGGATGAACAGTGCTGAAAGACATGCCAACTACAATACTTTTAAACTCACTGGAATTGCTAGTCACTGTTATGTGCATTGCTGCCATCAGAGCTGATTGCTTATTGTTTTAATTTCCTGAGCCATAGGAAGTTCATCATATCCAACAGGTCATGCAGGCATAATGACTGTCACTTATAAAAGACACATATACTACAGAAGTACTGCACAAGATGAAATCCTCTTTGGAACTGGGTAACAGGATGCCCAAAATCCCTCTTTGAACTAGTGAAAGGTTTACTGGAAGTCCCTTAATAGTCTTAAAGATAAAGATGAACAATTTGCCATCATACATGTATTTGAGGAAATATGAGGAAATTGTGTACTTCAATGGACACACAAATCATGCTTGAATACTTTAGGAACATATATGAAAGTAATCTTCAGCAATATTCTTGAGTTCTTGGAGTGAAGATGAAATCTCTTCTCTAGAGGAGATTGACCCAAAGCCATGTACCCTTTCAATTTATAACCAGTGTCCATGATACTGATGGAAATGCAAAGTACCTTCATTGATGGGTAAGGCACCATAGTACAGTAGTAGAAGAAAATTGTAAACAAAGAAATCTGAAAACTAAAAGATGCTCTTTTTCTAAGAGAGGGCTTACTACCAGATGTTAATTACTAGGTGACTGGGAGATGAACTGGTCCACCTTAAATGAAGAACCTGTAAACTTAATTTGCCAATTAACTACAATATGGAGACAAATTATCCAAATAATTATGCTTAGGTCTTTGGTAATTGGCAGGAGGAAATTATAATGCTCTTGAGAAAATACTTTCTTCCTAGAAGTAGGTGAACAAGAAAATACTCACAAGTGATATAAAAAAATATTTTACATATGTATTTTAATCATTAATATGAAGCCACAAGTCTCGTTTAATATTAGTCACTATACCTTGGGAATATGTTATTTCCAAGGTATAGTGACTTTGATCAACAATATTTTGTAAATATAAAAAAATCATGCATGGATCTGACAAAAATTCATAACTAATCTAAGTAACAATCATCTAACAGCAATTAATGCAACATTTCTAGGTGAGAGAGCAACATCAAAGACTTCTTCAAGCCAAACTTTCTCAAACTTTGCTTCTTTTAAGTAAGTTACTCTGTCTAACAATACTAATGCTTCTAATACTGGTTGCAAGGCTAGTTGAAGACCTGTCAAGGGTTCAGTTAAATAAAACATCCCCTTATATTCAGTAAAACACGCTTCCAGACCATCCCTAATGAACTCTCTTGACATTGGGGGGGTCTCTTGCAGTGTTACTGAAACACTGCTGTTACCACTTGATGATAAACAACTGTCTCTTTCTGAAGCCTTTTTAGTTTTTGAAAAGGATTCCTCTGCTATGAAATGCTCAGCTTTTCCATAAGAACTTTGACCCTTAATTGGTATAAACTCATAATTTTCAAGGACAGTTGTTATGTATTCGGTGAAACTAAGAAACTTTGACTTCCGTGCACAACGCCTACGGCACTTCTTCAAAGTAATGCCCTCTGAAAGGTAAAAAACAATAACGTCAGTTTACTCTGCTCTTACCTTCAGATTGCAATAAAAACTTATAAAACCTAATGCCTTCAGAACAACACTGTAAAGGGATTCATAGCTGGTACACTGTAAAGGGATTCATAGTTGGTGTTCACCAGCTATGATTGGGTTGAAAGTATATAACTCAGTTTTCAAAAGCTTTTTATAACTAAACAAAATTCTAAAAACCTATCCTAAGTACTTTTAAACAAACAACCCTTCCTTTTAAACAATATTTTTCCTGTAGATAGGGAGGAATAATATTAAAACTATTTTTTTTTTGTTTCACAGGTACAAATAATATACAGTACTTCAGTGCTTATTCTGACAGTTAAAGAGCAGAAACATTGTTTGCTTGAAGAAGTGCCCTTCAGTATATTGTATAGTGAAGTGGAATTCACAATGAAATTATGCAATGCAAGAAAAATAATGGATTTACATGTATGTATATGAATCAAAATTTTTCCTGTGTTCTGTTACATAAAAACAAATACATCACTTGAAATATACCGCATCAGTACTTGGAAGACAGTCCTTGAGCTTCAAGAAAAAGAAGCCAACCATACTAGCTAAAATTATCTTAATCAGTCCCACTGTTTATTCCTATTACAGTATATTAATGTGCTCATAATTTTAGGCTCTGTTAAACATGCCATGCTTGGTGTAACAAGCTAATCCTTTTTGCTTATGTTCCAGTGCTGCCTTTCCAAAACTGTGTTTTTCAGCCATATCCACAAAACCAACTCCATGATTTCAAACACAGCCACTTGGCACCCGGCCTAACAGAACACACTCCAGACAATGATACTCTTATGTGGACTAGGAAGGGCCATACCTAAGAAGAAGTATCCAATATCAGATTTTCTGGCCAATCTTAGAAGAGTCCTATTTTTTTTATAGTGGTAGTATCTCAGGAGGTAGTTGGCACATTAGCCAGCTTACTACTTTAAAGGCTTTTATAAGCATCCACATCAGTGATACTACCAGTCAATCTAACAGTAAATGTAATAAAAGAGTTCCAGCACTGGTTAGCGTTAACATGATATGCAGTGATTAAGATCAATCTTGCCTTTATTTGATTCCACCATGGCGGCTTAAGTTTTATGCTTTAAGACTGCTCTTAACAAAATTATGCTGCTGAAACAGTCTGCCTACCTTTAAGATATACCCATCACTCTTGGGTATGGTGAAGTTGTTTTTACTTTATTACCACCTTCCACTACAACAAGTATTAAGAGGAAAGAAATTCTAATCAGCATTATTCCAAGATTCATCTAATATGGGTCATCTAAAAGCTCTACGCATGCATTTCGGACTCTCTGAGTTCCTTTGACCTTAATAACGTCACTGAGGCCTCCATCTCCTTGGACTTCTGTCTATACGTAACTAGGAACTCTCAAAACACTGCCCAGCAACTTAAGCTTTGACACGTGAGGTGTCATGATTATTACAGGTATAGTGTACCCTTTTCCAAATAACTACTTTTTACATGCCATATGTTAGGAAGTACATTCATGATCCTTGACATACTTTCATTCCATTGGTATTGGGCAGACACCTGATGACTTGGTGAACGTTTTCTTTGGTAAACAGGAGTCTGGAGTGGCATTTACACTTCCTAGCCACCTCCATTTTCCCTAAGAAATATTGCTTACAGTTTGGAACTCTTGGTAAGAATGGGGCATAACCCTCAGTTCATCAATGTTCTGGCCCCTAGCTGCAACCTCTTTCATTCCTTTTACTATACCTTTCCACCCTCTCCTAACAATTGTTTCAAAGTGTAATTGTGAGGTTTTCCTCCTGTTACACCTTTCAAACCTTACTGTTAATTTTGCTTTCAATGCTGAATGACCCCATGGGTCCCAGTGCTTGGCTTTTGGCTTAATCCTAAAATTGCAGTACACTCCCTGAACACCTGAATTAGCTCTGGTCACTGACCAGCCCAAACTATATGCCCATAATTTTACCCACAAAGTGGGTAATTAACTGTCAGCATTACTAACGCTACAGGAAAAATCTTGTCAAATGAGTTACCCGAGGTACCGTTGACAACGCTGCTACCGAGATCCTCAATTGTTGTCAGTTCGCCATGCTGTGTGGATGTATCCTGCATCAGGTGAACTTTTTGGTCTTTAGCCCAACCCCCTTATAAATATTTTGGATATTAGATAACTTGGACCATTTCATTGTCCTTTTCTCCTGGATTTGTTCTTTTTTGACTGGTTTTGGATTTTCTCTCCCACTTTTGACTTTGGCTTTGTTTTTGGACTTTGAGATGGATAAATCAGACAGGAAGATCCCCCTGTCGGTTAGCGCCACTGCTTCCACTTCTGCTACAACCTTAACGACTGAGCTTTCTACTGCTGGGGATGCTACTGCTCATCGATCATGCACGGCCTGCAAGCGTAGGATGAGCACCCTCAAACACGACAGACATTCTTTGTGTATATCATGTAGAAAGATTCAATGTAATGTCAGCCTAAGATGGTAAGTAGATCAGATGGAAGATTATGTAAAGCACAGAAAATCTTTAGCTTCTAAGAGTAGGTCAGAACCAGCTGTAGAGGTAGAGGCTCTTGATAAGGGAGCTTTAGAATCTGAATTATGCAAGAAGTTAGAAGACAAGTTATCAGCTAGTATGTCTAGTCTATTTTCTAGCTTTATGATTAAATTAACAGAAACTAAAGATAGTGATAGTAGTACTAGTGTTGTAGATTCTGATCGTTCTTTTTCAGCCCCCGCCTCTGTTCCAGAACCAGCCCTAATAGGTGCCGGGGGTCATGGTGAACCGCAAACCTCGAAGGTAGGATCTGCCCCCTTGCAAATCCTGTAGTTTCTCAGACATCCGATCTAGATGCTTCTCAGGTGGTTGCGGAGGCATCAGCAACTCCTTATTTCATCCTTTACGGGGTTCTAACCGTAATGTATCCTCTGCGATTCTCATGGATGCTATGGCAGTCGGCGGTTTGCCTGCGCCAGCCTTCAGTGCATCAGTACCGATAGTTTCCTCAGCCTATCCGTTCTCTAGGATGGCTGGTAATTTGCCTTCTTCGGCTACCTTGAGTTCAGTAGTTCGTAGCTTGCCCTTTGAAACTCCTTTGAGTTCTGGACCAGTTGGTATGTTCTCCACCTGTCCAACGTAGGATGTAGGCGCTCCGGTGGTTACTCCGGCTGTGGCTTCTTCTTTCTTCTCCCCTTCTTCTTCTTCTTTCTCAACTTTTCCTGCAGATTTCTCTGTTCCTCCGTCTAAGGCATTCAATGTAGGTTCTGGGTTGATTCTGGGTCATCAAGGAGTTCTTCCCCCCTTCTTCCTTAACCAGCGTGACTTCAGTTCCAGATTCCCGTTCTCATGCGGCTTTGATTTGTCCAGGTTTGTGTGGATCGGGTGTTGCGACCTCTTCGCTCTCAGGGGTGGGTGTTTGTTGTCCAGGTGTGGCTGGCCCAGGTGTTGTGTCATCGTCGCTGGGTGGTGCGGGGTTTGCGCAACCAACTATGGTTGGCTCGAGTATGTTTGCGACAGATATGTCAGGTGTCCGTCTCGCGCATCCAGGTGTAACAAGTTCCAGGTTTTCAAGTTTGGCGTTTGCTAGTGGTCAGCCTGTCTCTCTTCCTGTTCCGGTTTGGTCGGACCAGTCTGACAAAGAATGTTCCTTTGAAGAAGAGGATCCAATACCAGATACAGTAAACCCCCAGTATTCGTGTTCTCACGATTTGCAGACTCACGCATTCGCGGGTTTCTCTGTGGAACATATCTACCCATTATTCGCGGAAAATTCGCCCATTCACAGTATTTTTCACAGAAATATTGACTAATTACTGTATTTTCATATAATTTTCATGAATAAATGCACTTTTTGTGATAAAACTATCAAAATACTCAGGTATAAGCATTTTTACAGGGTTTTTCTTGTGTTTAAACTATCAAAATGGGCAGTTCTAAGTGTTTATAGAGGTGTTTTAAGTATTCGCGGATTTTATCTATTCGTGAATATGGGGTGTTCACTGTATTAGTTTTCCTCCAGCTAATGACAATGAGTATAAGCAGGTGGTGGACTTTATCCATTCTCTTTATCTGCAGTCTAAAGCTGTTGAGGAGCCTACACAACCAAATCAAGCAATGTTCGAATCACTGTTTGTAACGAAACGGTAGTCTCTCATCAAAGAATCTGGACAGGTTTGGCCGAGTTGAACAGGCGTTGAGGGAGGCAGACTTTAGGTTAGCTGCTATTATCGGGTCGGGTAAGCAGGATTCAACCTTGCTTCCTATTCGGAAGGGGTTTTACAAGGTAGCGGGTAATCCTTCTGCGAGTGTTAGGGTTCCTCTCAACGAATTTGTTGAGGCTCTTCTCTCTCGGGTTCCTTCGTCAAATCGTCTGGTTTCAGTTACATCTAGGGAGGTTTGTATCTTGGACACCTTTCGCAACCAGTCGGAGGCCTTGTCCCACTCTATGTGGATGTTGTCCGGGTTAATGGGGTTCCTTAAACAGGATGGATACACTCCTTCCGATCCTGTGTTGTTTGATAACCTCATCACTTCAGTTTCTATGGGGTTGGCTTACCAGGCAAACATTTCTGTGGGCTGTACGACCTTCTTTAGGAAGAGGAGGAGGGATTTCTTTTTAAATCATCTGCATCCTCATTATCCAGAGATTCATAAGAGGGTTCTGTTGAGGGCTCCTTTTGCGCTCAGCAACAGTTTTTTTTTTTTTTTTTGGGAGGAGGATGTCTTTTCCATGGTAAATTTTGTGTCTTCGACATCGGCAGTAAGAGTCACAACAGGCTATGATTTGGGTAGCAGCTCAAGAGTTCCAGATCTCCTAAAGGGTCCAGAATGTCATCTCTGGTCAAGTGTTCTCATTCCAAGTCCCCCGTAAGATCACCGAAGAAGGTCCGTTTTGCCTCCAAGAGTTCAGCTTCTGCCTTGGGATCAAAACCTTCGTCCATCAAGAAGGGTTTTCGGAAGTAGGAGATGTTCCCTTCACCTGCGCCTGTAGGAGGTTGCCTTGCTCCTGTCTGGAACATCTGGAAGGAGTGGGGCACAGAGAGTTGGGTAATGGAGGTGTTAAGGGAAGGATACAGAGTCCCATTTCATTCTTGTCTTCCCCTATCCGGCTCCCCGGTTTATCTTCCCAGTTATTCCCCATCCTCTATCAAGGGGATAGCTTTGGCGGCAGAGATCCAAGCCCTTTTAGGAGAAGGGAGCATTAGAGCCCGCTCCCTTTCAGGTTTTTACAGCCAGATCTTCGTGGCCCAAAAAGCGAGAGAACCTTGGAGACCCATTATAGATCTCTTGGCGAAGTTTAACAAGGAAACTTCGCAGTCGGTGCTGCGGTCAGTTTGGAGAGATGATTGGATGATTTCAGTGGACCCCAAGGATGCCTATCTCCAGGTTCTGATTCATCAGGAATCTTGGAAGTTCCTTCGTTTCTCGGGTCCAATTGGAACATTCCAGTTCAAAGTCCTCTGCTTCGGTCTGACCACAGCACCTCGGGTCTTCACGAGGGTAATGTCTCTGATTTTGGACATAATGCATTGTCAGGGTTTTCGGATGAGGAGATATCTTGACGATTGGTTGGTTCAGGCTTCATCTGTGGACAGGGTGTTGCAGGCAAGGGATTTCCTACTGAACCTGTGTCAAACTTTAGGAATTCGAGTCAATTTAGACAAGAGCTCACTAATGCAAGCGCAAGTAAAGACTTATTTAGGGATGATTCAGACTCGTCTTTTGAGGGCTTTCCCGACAGAAGAGTGGATTCTGGCATTTCTAAGCCAACTGGAGGTATTCCTGTCGAACAGAGCTCAACCAGTGAGCCTGTGGAAAAGCTTGCTTGGTCGAATGTCCTCCCTCTCGCTTCTTGTTCCAGGGTCTCGTCTCCGGATGCATTCTCGGCAGGTGTGTCTCAGGAATTGCTGGGACTTTCGGGAAGAGAACGTGTTCATAGTCTGGGACGATTCTTGTCTGAAGGATCTTCGGTGGTGGTCAGAAGAACATCATCTGACCATTGGCGTAAGATTGGACTCAGATCGGGGTTGAAGTGCAACCCTGGAGGAATCTCAGGCCCAAGGCCTTTGGAGGGATCTGGATCGAGAGGAGTCCAAAAATTTCAGAGAGCAGTAGAGAAGGCTCTAAGCTGCTTCTCAGAACAAGTAAGCAACAAGATAGTATCGCTATTTCATGACAACATTACGGCAGTGTCATATCTCGAGAAATGGGGGGGAACAAAATTGCAAGCATTAAACGACATAGCACAAATTCTTCATTGGTGTGAGAACCGCAGAGTTTCTCTCATCCCTCAATTTGTGTTGGGGAAACTTAATGTTTTAGCAGACGCTTTGAGTCGTTCGCAGGAAGTTCTTGGGGTTGAATGGACTCTAGTTCAAGAGGAAGTTCAACTTCTGTTAAAGAGATGGCCAGCAACAGTGGACCTCTTCGCCACCAGGTTAAATTTCTGTCTTCCGGTCTATTTCTCCCCAGTAGCGGACCCCCATGCCCTGCGGGACAGATACAATGCTACACTCCTGGGACAACATGCAAGTGTATGCATTCCCTCCTTTCGGGTTGATCCAGGAAGTTCTGATCAAACTCAGAAACAGCGTCAACACGCAGATGACTTTGACATGCCCCTTCTGGCCCCAAAGACCTTGGTTTCCAGACCTTCTGGACAGGTTGACGGAAGTCCCAATATTCCTTCTAGAGAGGAAAGATCTTCTCAGACAGCTGCATTTCCATTACTTCCATCGGAACCTCCGCGTGCTGAAGCTAGCTGCGTGGAGACTGTCCCGTGAGCAGCCTGTCATTCAGGACTCTCTAAGGCAGTGGCTCGCCAACTGTCTTTCTGTCTGAGAAGTTCGACTAGGAAACTTTACCAGGCCAGGTGGGCAATGTACCACAGTTGGTGCAGGAGAGAGGGGCATAGTATTTCATGTCCGTCAGTGGTGAAAGTAGCAGACTTACTCTTGTTTTTGAGAAAGAAAAAGAATTCATCTTATTCTACGATTGCTGGTTATAGGTCAATGCTCAGTAGCACGTTCCGGTTTCATCTACCTGAGCTTTCGCCCAGCAGAATTTTACATGATCTATTAAGATCTTTTAAAATTGAGTGTCCAATTTTTCCGCTTCAGGCCTCCTCGTGGGATTTAGCTTCTGTTTTAAGTTTAAGATCATCATTCGAACCCTTAGAGTCATTGTCCCTATGGCAATTAACCAAGAAGGTATTATTTTTAGTTGCTCTGGCTACAGCAAGAAGAATTAGAGAGATTCAGGCAGTGTCTAGGATGGTATCCTTTTCGGGAAAGGATGTTTTTCTTTCGTGCTTGCCGGAATTTGTTGCTAAATCCGAATCGGAAACTAGTCCTCTTCCCAGAACATTTAAAGTCGCATCATTGGATGATATCATAGGAGGTGACACTTCCGAAATGCTGCTATGTCTGGTTAGGGCTCTTAAAGTTTGTCTCATACCGAGAAACTTTTGCCTCGTCCGAGCACCTTATTTGTTTTCCCTAAGTATCCATCTCGTCCCATTTCCAAAAATGCAATTAGTTTCTTCTTGTGAGAGGTTATTTGTCAAGCATTGGAGGGTTCTTCATCGCCTTCGGAGGCTTCGAGTTGTTCTTCGCGCCCAAGGGCACATAGTATCGGGAATGGCTACTACTTCGGCCTTCCTGAGGAATTTTTCGGTGTCAGCTATCTTGGAAGCATCTACTTGGAAGTTGGTGTCAGTTTTCACGACGTTCTACCTCAGAGATATTCAGTTTTCTTCAGAGAAGGGTTACTTGCTGGGTCCTTTTGTTGCGACCAACTCGATTTTATAATTATAGGGTAATGTCAGGATGTGGGGAGTTTTGGGTAGTTAATGGTAGTCTAATGAACTTGAGAGAGTGTTGGTCGGGGTTCATACTGAGAGTATTAATTTGTTGTTAGGCCTTTGAGGTTAGGCAGATCCGGATGACCAGGTTGGTTTTTCTTCAACCTCTTCTGCACAGTCTTCAGCGTCAGCAAGCGGTCAAGAACTTGAAGATCCTGCACACTCAACTTCTCCTCCATACATGAGAGGCTCTGAATAGCCACATGGGAGGTTCATCATACTCCTCCATACATGAAAGGCTCTGAATAGCCACATGGGAGGCAGCTTGACTCAGACAGTACCTTAGACACGAGACGACGTCGGGGGTACTCTCTCTACAGGCATCTTCACCTACCGAGGTGAATGACCAGGTGAGGACACTTTCATTTACTGTACACATAATAGGCTGATAATGAGTTACCTGCTTTCTCTGTTGACAGGTCGGGCTGAATTAGATTGATCCCACCTCCTTTAAAATTTTGTTATTCAGGCTAATTCAGGTGTTCAGGGAGTGTATTGCAATATGAAGTTTTCATAATAAAACTAATATTGTAATACTTACCTGTTCAGGTAAGTATTACAATATTAGTTTTATTAAGAAAACTTCATTTCTGTTCCAAGCCAGAAAAGCAAATAATCAAGAAAAATTGAATCTATCAAAAGAAAGTAAAAGGGGGCTGGAGACATTACTGATTTGAGCCCACTTAACCACTTCCAGCTCCTGATCTGAAAGGATGCACCTAGGGCTCCCATTCTTCAGATTACCTAAGATTTCATGGTGTTTACTAGTCTAAGGCCGGGTATTCACGATCAGGTTTACCTGTCAATTCTTCTGCAGTTCATTGAATCTGGCATTATAACCTCTGTGTAGACGTAAGTTTATGGGCGGAGTGTCCACTCATCAGAACGGATGAACTGATGGCATTACTCAAAGTTCTTCTGACTGACTGACAGATAAGCAATGATTTTGTGATAGTTCACTGCTGGATTTCCCCTAATTCATTTCATTGTTAGACCCTGCAGCGCTATTTGCAGGCCCGTTGTGAGTCCAAATAGTATAATGAAAAAAAATATACTTCCATGTGATACATGCAATTTGGTATAGGCCTAGGCAAGTGTACTGCCTTTTCATGAAAGGTGTTACTGTACTAGTGAAAGTTGGCTTTATGGTCCATTTTATAAATAAACCAACCCCCAGGTTCTAATTCAAACTCTTTTACACCTTTTTGTTTCTTTCCAATTCTTGAGTGAATTGCCACAGCAGCTAGTCTATAAGCTCCACCTCCTTATCAGCCATCAGTACCACACAGTGTTACCACGACAAAGACAAGGTGAGGACTGAAGACGACGATCTCAAGTTAACAATCTGACGGACAGTTCTACTCTTTTCATGTGGACGCTCATCTGTCGATTGGTCGCGGGTGAACTGACAGGTAAACCTGATCTTGAACGCCTGGCTTAAGGGATGAGCATTTCTTAGTACCTTTTTCTTTCTCATCATCATTGCAAAAGCTATTAAAGCTGGTTTTGCCTCAAGCAAGGTTAGACATGACATTTTTCTCCATCCTCTTGTGTTTATCTGCTGGTCTAAGTCTTTGCCTAAGTCTTTTTTCCACAATTTTCTATCCCTTCCTACTGGTCTTCATACTGCTAACTGTACTTAATCAGTTATTTTTTGTTCATCCTACTCCCTCCTTTGTATCACGTTTGCAGAACATCTGAAAACATCTGCTTTCAAGCTTCTGGATGAGAATTCTCTCAACAACTTCATTTGAAACATGCTGTTATCAGTTTACTTCAACTGTGAATCTCAAAACATTTTGTAGTCACACTGCCACAAAGTCTGTTTTCTTTCTAATTGCCTTTTTCCTAACCTCTTTAGATGATATTCTTCATCATGGTTCTTCAGGCTGATACCTGATGTTTGTCTGAATGGCGTAGTGACTGTCTCCGGTATTTAGTCATGTCAAGCCACCATTGCCATTTAAGCACTCTCATCAGATTTTCATGTAAGAAGGTTCCTAGTTAACTCAGGTCATGGCTCATTTAATACAGGTTATCATCTAACATATCTAATAGCTTCTAAGTACATTAAAAAATTAAGAAGCAAGCCAGATAATCATCTTTGCAGCAAACTACCTTCCTTGTTAGGACACATCTATTGCAGAGAGTCTAAAACAGACTTCAAGTGGTCTTGGGTTTTTTTTTTTTCCTTTGGAGAGTTCTTCACCTAGTGTTTAAAGGCGACACCTAGGTTATCTTCCTTTCACTATTTTTAATACAAGGAATAATGGGAGAGGCAACCCAGAATCCTTCTCTTGTCCAAGTTTGATGAAACAAGATAAAAAAAAGGGGGACTAAAGCCTGAGGAAGTGACAGAAGCTATGTAATCCCATATGGGAGATAAAATACTATATGAGGAATTGCAAAAGATGCAACAGTAAATGAGTTTCAAAATCTTGTGTGAAAGTAAAACCTAATGACCAACACCCTGTCTTAAGGGTAACATTCTTGGAGCTTGAAATTCCTGACCTGCTTTAAAAAAGTAAAGTTTATAAGGAAAATCATTTTGAGCAGGTCTACCAGGAAGGCCTCCTGAAAGGGTATGTAAGGAGGCTTCAGCAGGCTTTTTATGGTTTTTTAATATTTATTGTTGACTGATGCAGACTCATCATAAAAGGAGGTATCACTTTACCTTAAGAAGTTGATGTAAAAGAGGATAAAATCACTATATCAAGTGAAGTGATGATTCAGTGCATAATTCTGAGTTCTTGGCAGGGTTTAATTAAAACAGAACTACCTAATACAGAAGTTGGCAAACTAAAAGAAGCAAGTTCACTGAAGTTAGCAGACAGCAGATGTCATCTAGTGAGTTGCAATTCTGTCCTACCTGAAAGTCCCACTGATGCCTGTACATCAGACTAATTGCTAAACAAAATATTTGGGGGACAAAATATTTGGCATATATATGACAAGTGGGGTTGTAATGACATACAAAACAAAGGAAAAATCTGATGCAGACACCCAACTTAATTATTTATAAGACACAACTTTTCATTATTCTTAAACACTGCATTTCCAAAACTAAACATAATTACTTCTACTGTAAAGGCGTCAAATGCCTCTTCATTTCTGCATTAACCACACCATGTATATTACCTATTATTATTTCATATTTTTTATGTCTCCCTCCATACGCATTATTGTCCAGCCTTTCTGCTGATGTATGTAACTACTTTGTACATTTATTGTAACGCAAATTATTCTCATTTATATGCCATGTAACAATGCAAATTCTTGTCCAAATGCGTGACATGGGAATCTGCAGGTCAGTCACTTCCTTTCCATCCACATTCTTCAATGTATACATGGTTTCCGAGAAATAAATCAGTCATACCCAGACCTGTCTTCTTGAACCTCACAACTGGTGATCCCGGAGTGACAGGTAACCGTGCGGTTTTGGCCCCGCCATTAACGGACTAAATAAGGCTGCATTTACCTTCAGAGAGCCTTTAACGGACTCAAAACGGCAACACAGTCTAGGCCTCTGAAAGCTCCTTTCTTGGAGGAACCCCAATGCCATTAACGGACTAATAATGGCATCCCAGCAAGGGTACGTTTTGGCATTTTGAAAGGTTTGGCCCTCTCCATTCATGACTCACGTCGACCACTCGAATTCTAACACTGTTAGCGGACTAAATATGGCGCGTACTCGTGTTTTGGTGTGTGAAAGTAAAGATGGCAGAGTCTGAATTACAATCACAATCCGAAAACACAGAAATTGTCTGCGTGCCCCTTTCACTCACAAAGCCAGATGCGGTAAAGCTCCCCCCATTTTTGCGCCAGAACACAGCATCTTGGTTTCTGCGCACAGATGCTCACTTCTGCGTGGCACGTATCACAGATGAGAAGACCAAGGCAGACGTTATCATGACGACGCTACCTGAAGAGGTCTTCAACAAGATCACCCCATGGCTTGACTCACAGCCAGACAAGGTCACGTGCACAGCCTTGCGAGACAACCTGATACAAACTTATTCCATGACCGTCCCCGAGAGAGCGCAGCGCGCCCTAGACCTATTGACCCAGCCCCTGGGGGAAACATCACCCAGGGACGCCTGGGATGAACTGCGGGGTCTAGTAACACTGCCAGGCATCGACACAAATGGGCACAGGAACAATATTCTTGCGGCGCCTTCCGCAGGAGGTGAGGGGCCAAATTACTGACGCAGACGACCTTCCCATGGACGAGCTGGATGATGCCGCCCAGAAAATCCACAAAGCCACTAAGGCCTCCAAGCACGCCGTTGCCCTTGCAGCCACTACCCTCACAGCCTGTAGCCTGACGTCGGAGGACGACGACCCAGAGAACACAAACGTGATCTATAGCAGGAGAGCACTGTCAAGGGAGCAGAGGGCGTGGACGAACCCAGCGTGGTGCTATTTCCACAGAAAATTCGGCCGCAGCGCCAGGAACTGCAAAACCCCCTGTTCCTTCACAAAAAATGAGAAGGGCGGCCACAAAATACAATGACTCGCGACCAGCAGGTTTCTTCATCAGAGACGATATATCAAAGCGGTGCCTGCTGGTTGACACAGGCACAATGCAGTCAGTGTTCCTGCCGTCTGAGGAGGACTATGCCCGGACAGCAGACCCCAGGACCTCCCTGGTAGCCGCGAACGGAACTCCATCCACTGCTATGGAACAACAATCTGCACAATCTCCATCTTGGGCCGCAGGTATCACTGGCCTTTTGTCATTGCAGAGGTCAAGTTCCCCCTCCAGGGCGCCAATTTCGTGGGACACCACGGACTCCTGGTCGACATCGGCAGGCAACACCTCCTTGACACTGGAACCTGCCACTCCCGACAACTCTCCACTGGACTGGGGATGCCTGCCGCCTGCTTCACAGCCTCAAACACTTACACCACCCTCCTCCAGGAGTTCCCGGAGGTTTTTAAACCAGAGCTCTGCCAGTTGCTGGGGGCTGGTGCCAAGCACGACATCTGCCACCACATCACTACAACAGGCCCCCAACTCGTGCCAAGCTCTGAACGCCTGCTCCCCCAAAAACTACAAGACGCCAAATGGGCCTTCGCTGAAATGGAACAGGTGGGCGCCTGTACCAAAGTATCGAGCCCATGGGTGTCTCCCCTGCATATGGTAAAGGAGTCGGATGGTTCCTGGAGGCCCTGCAGAGACTACCATCGCCTGAACTTAGTCACCATGCCAGACCACTACCCATTGCCAAACATGCAAGACCTGACAAGCACCCTTCATGGGGCCAAGGTCTTCACGAAGATGGACTTGCTAAAATCATACTTTCAGGTTCCTGTGCATCCTGATGACGGTCTGAAGACAGCCATTGTCACGCTGTTCGGGATGTACACCTTCCCTTACTCCACCTTCGGCCATAGGAACGTGGGGACCACATTCCAGTGCCTGATGGACACCATCCTGGGGGACCTGCCCTTCTGCATCTGTTACAGAGACAACATCCTTATCTTCTCCAGGTCCCCAGAGGAACACCTTCACTACATTCGCACCATCCTGAAGCACCTGCAGGAGAATGGACTAGTTGTCAGGTTCAACAAATGCACATTCAGGGCGGAAAAAATAGACTTCCTCGGAGGTGAGATCCCCCCAGCAGGAGTACGCCCCATGGCCTCCAAGGTGAAAGCAATAAAAAAAGCTCCCGATGCTGCAGACAATCAAGGCCCTTCAAGAGTTCCTCGACATGGTGAACTACTGTCGCCGATTCATCCCAGGCATTGCCCACATCATGTATCCCCTGACCGGAGTCCTGAAGGGCAAGCCAAAAACACTGACGGGGGGCCCTCTGCACCAGCAGGCATTCAAGGAGACAAAGACAGCCCTCGCGAGTGCCACCACCTTAATGCATCATAACCCCACCGCTTCCCTGAGACTCACCACCGACGCCAGCAACATCGTCTGCAGAGCAGTGCTCGAGCAAGTAGTCGACAGCCCCCCGGCCTCTAGCCTCCTTCAGTCGCAAGTTGTCACCGGCAGAGACCCGCTGCAGCGCCTTCGACAGAGAGCTGCTGGCAATCTACCAGGCTGTGCGGCACTTCAAATACCTACTGGACAGCACTCCGTTCACCATCCGCACGGACAAACCACAAGCCCCTGGTGCATGCATTTATGAAGGCAGACGACGCTTGGTCAGTGAAGCAGCAGTGGCACTTGGCTGCCATCTCCAAATTTGTTGCACCATCACTTACGTCCCCAGCAGGAACAATCCAGTAGCTGACGCCCTGTCAAGGGTGGAAATCAATTCCCTGCACCTAGACATAAACTACGAAGACCTGGCTGGGAAGACCCACTCAAGTGGAGGACGTGCCCTGGGCAGTTTGGGCATAGCGCAGCCTAACTGGCACCGCCCCGCGCCTGGTCCTGCCTCGAATTATTCAATTATTCACGGCCTCTTCCATCCATCTCACAACTGTTCGCGATGACAGAAAAGTCTTTTTGGCACTGACATCAGGAAATCCAGTGGGTGAGGAGCTGTATCCCGACAAACCAGCAAAACCACAAACAGACTTGGTGATTTCCCTCTACTTCATTATCGACCTAACCTTCCACA
Source organism: Macrobrachium rosenbergii (assembly GCF_040412425.1). Taxonomy (NCBI): domain Eukaryota; kingdom Metazoa; phylum Arthropoda; class Malacostraca; order Decapoda; family Palaemonidae; genus Macrobrachium; species Macrobrachium rosenbergii. Next base: position 96,392,585 of record NC_089752.1, read on the forward strand.
TAGACTCTCTTGGACCTCTTTCCACCATGCTTTCCTCCTGACACTCATAGACTGCTCCACTTGTTTGTTTAGATTTTCACCCTGGAGGAGGAGCCATTTTTCATCCTGTGAAGTCACCTCTCCAGTTGGATGAATGGATGTAAGATATTTATAAAAGCTCTTTAAACCAGTAAGATCAATGCTATGCTATAAAAACATCTTATAAAATTAAACATTCCTTCAGAACTCTTTCCCTGGCACGCCTGATGGGTCTGACACTACTCATGACACTTCAACAATGCAAACGAAAATAAAATAATGACTGAAGGCAGCTATAAAACATGTTGCAACATGGACAATCACTGGCCTGCTGGCACCGCACCGAGGGCAGACCCACTCAGAAAAAGTGGGAAACACTGGCTGTTCGTGCCCTTGGGCAGTTTCTCCCGAGGTTGAGGGAACTAGCACAGCTTCTCCATAAGACACTGGCACAGAACCAGCACCCCAGCCCGCCTGGTCCCTGCACCTCATCTTTGTCAGGAAGCAAACATTCAACATTATTCAGGCCCTCTCCCATCCATCAGGGTCATCGACAGGACCCCCCCAAGGCGCTTGATGACAGCCAGGAGGATTGGGTCTGTGACAGGCTAAAACTGGCATGGCATCAAAATCTGGGAAGAAGGCAGACGTCCCAGTGGGTGAAAGCTGTATCCATACCCTCCAAACCAGCAAGGTCCACAAGAGGCGCGCAGAGATCCAGCACTGGTGATTTCCCTCTACTTCTCGAAGAGAAGAGGTGCACATCCACACCTCTGTGATTAATGTTGGGTCATCTAATAATTATCTCTGTAATCATTGTCTTGGGGTACCAGGTACCAAATGCCTGATTTCTGCATTAATCACGCTGCTCCTGTTATTATTTCATAATTTTTTGCTGGCCAGAGCGACACCAGCCTTTGGAGGTATGTAATTACGTTTTATTGTACAGCATTCTCATTTATATGTCATCTAACCCTTCTCTCCAGTTGGATGGATGGATGTCAGATCACTTTTTCCGAGCAAAAGCAATGTATACCTGGTTTCCGAGAAATAAATCAGTTAGATCAGACCTGTCTTCTTGTGCCAGACAGCATTACTACGTGACGGGTTTGGCTCAATGTTCATTCCTGTCAAATATATTAATCAGAAATCTCCCTGGTTCCAGGGTTACAACACTGATGGGTATGACAAAATGACAAATAATAAAAATTTGCATGTTTTTTATGAAAAACTCGATAAAAATGCTTACAGCAAAAGGCATGAAAGGATTAAAAGTAAGGTTTTCTAAGGTTTTCTTACGATTTTTGACGTCTCACAACACAGTGTAAAGGAACCAGCTCTAAACTGGCTGCCTGTATTGTTGTTTCACCGATCATCAAATAAATAATTTACCCAAACTGGGTCCTGCTGGGTCTTATTTTTCTCTGGACTGTGAGCGTTCTAAAAGACAGATTTGAAACAGGCAACATGACCTTAGATCAGGTAACTGCCCCCACAGAAAAAAAAAAAAGTCATTTTGGAGAACACCTTAAAAGGACTGTTCGAATTCCATAAGTGCAAAAAGTTAATTCTTCCTGCACCTTGGTCAGGTTTCAAAGTATCCAATAGTCTAAGAATTATTAATGATTTAGGGGTAAATTTTAATTTGATTCTGAAACTCGGGTCAATTTTCCTTTAGCATGTATGCATCCACAAAAACTGAGTGTGGAGATATTGGTAGACATTTACCCATTCCAGAAAGTATCCTGGTTATATTAACCCTTTAACGCCGAAGCCCTATTTACAAAAATGTCTCCCGTATGCGTGGCGTTCGGTGAGTTAGCGCTGAAGCAGAAAAAAGTTTTTTTAAAAAATCACAGCACGCTTAGTTTTTAAGATTAAGAGTTCATTTTGGCTCAATTTTTTTGTCATTACCTGAAGTTTAGTATGCAACAATCAGAAATATAAAAAATATCATTATCATATATAAATATTGGAAATATATGACAGCGAAAAAAAAAACGTATATAATTGTATACAAAAATCACGCTGTAAGCAAAGCGGTTAAAGCTAATGACTTAATTTTTTTAGTTGTATTGTACACTAAATTGCAATGATTTTGGTATATAACAAATTTTAAAACGATCAAAGCAACACAGAGAAAATATTATCACAAAATGATGCATGAATTAAATAGCACGGACGTAAAACTTTTTTTTTTTCAAAAATTCACCATAAATCGAAATATTGTGCTAGAGACTTCCCGTTTGTTGAAAAATTAAGCTAATTGATTGAATATTACTAGACTGTAAGTGTTTTAGCTTACAATTGCAGTTTTCGACCATTTCGGTCGAGTTAAAGTTGACCGAAAGTCGAATTTTTTCTATTTATCGTGATTTATATGAAAATATTTCAAAACTGATAAAAGCTACAACCATGAGTTATTTTTGTTGTATTGTAAATGAAATTGCGCACATTTTCATATATAAAACTTTATGTATCGACTAATATAAAACGGTGCAAATATTACGACACGAGACGAAAGAATTTCTGAGATGTTCGGCCGAGTTACCAGCATGAGACGTAAGGAAAATGTTTTTTTAAAAATTCACCATAAATCGAAATATTGTGCTAGAGACTTCCAATTTATTGCAAAATGAAGGTAAACAATTGAATATTACTAGAATGTAAGAGTTTTAGCTTACAATTGCGTTTTTTTACCATTTCGGTCGAGTTAAAGTTGACTGAAGGTTGAAATTTTGGCAGTTATCGTGATTTATGTGAAAATATTTCAAAACTGATAAAAGCTACAACCATGAGCTAATTTCTGTTGTATTCTACATGAAATTGCACACATTTTCATATATAAAAGTTTATGTAACGACTAATGTAAAACGATGCAAACATTACGACAACATGACGAAAGAATTTCTGAGATGTTCGGCCGAGTTAACGCGCGCAGACGTAAGGAAAAAATTTTGTTTTCAGAAATTCACCATAAATCGAAATATTGTGCTAGAGACTTCCAGTTTGTTGCAAAATGAAGGTACATGATTGAATATTACTAGAATGTAAGAGTTTTAGCTTATAATTGCGTTTTTTTACCATTTCGGTCGAGTTAAAGTTGACCGAAGCTTGAAATTTTGGCAGTTATCGTGATTTATATGAAAATATTTCAAAACTGATAAAAGCTACAACCATGAGTTATTTTCTGTTGTATTCTACATGAAATTGCACACATTTCCATATATAAAACTTTATGTAACGACTAATATAAAACAGTGCAAACATTATGACAACGTGAAAAAAAGAATTTCTGGCGCGGACGTAAGGAAAAAGTTTTTTTCAAAAATTCACCATAAATCGAAATATTGTGCTAGAGACTTCCAATTGGTTGCAAAATGAAGGTAAATGATTGAATATTACTAGAATGTAAGAGTTTTAGCTTACAATTGCGTTTTTTTACCATTTTGGTCGAGTCAAAGTTGACCGAAGGTTGAAATTTTGGCAGTTATCGTGATTTATTTTAAAATATTTCAAAACTGATAAAAGCTACAACCATGAGTTATTTTCTGTTGTATTGTACATGAAATTGCGCACATTTTCATATATAAAACTTTATGTAACGGCTAATATAGAACAGTGCAAAAATTACGACAAAATGACGAAAGAATTTCTGAAATTTTCGGCCGAGTTACCGAGCGGGCGTAAGGAAAAAGTTTTTTTCAAAAATTCACCATAAATCGAAATATTGTGCTAGAGACTTCCAATTTGTTGCAAAATGAAGGTACATGATTGAATATTACTAGAATGTAAGAGTTTTAGCTTACAATTGCGTTTTTCGACCATTTCGGTCGAGTCAAAGTTGACCGAAGGTTGAAATTTTTTGTAGTCGGCGTTTGCTATGTCCACTTGGCATTCAACAGACAATTTTAGTTGATGTTTGCTACGTCCAACAGGCGTTTAAGGGTTAAGAGACCAAGTGATTAAATAAATAAAACATTTCTTGTAAAGGTGCTAATATAAATATTCATATATACAGTACAAAGGATTTTTATCCATTATCACCACGAGTAGTTTTAAAAGATCAGGGTCAAATTTGAGATTATGTAAAGTACTGTATAGGACAGAAAACATCATATCCAGGGGTTGAGGAGAAAATGCAAAAATGAGCAAAGTGCACAATAAACTATATCTATGGAGGTGGTAAAACTATATCTATGGAGGTGGTAAACAAAGTTACAAATAGTGAACTGTACCTTTTTGACAAAAAACTTCCAACAATGCTCTATAAACCACGTTTCTTTCATGGATTTCATGGTCTTTCTCTGTGTGTCGTAACCATCGAACACCCGATTCTTGAGCTGCAAGCCGTAAACCATAGATGCTCAAATGAAACTTATTATCTTCCATGATTTGCTTCAAATTATTACTCATTGGAAAGTTCTTGTAACTGACTGTGCTCAACAAGTCTCTCTCATTAATTTCCTTGGTGTTTGCCCCATTACTAAAAGAGGATTCTATACTTTCTTCAACACTGTCAACACAAACTTGTGTGTTATCTAAAGCAGGTACCTCTTCTGGCTTCTTAAATTTGTCACAGCTAACATTTTCTTTTTCAGAGCTGATCTTTGCCACTTTGTTATTGTCTAATTTATGGTAGCAACAAGAAAACAGCACAACTGATGATATTTTTGGACAGTATTTAAAAATTTTAATCATGACAGATGAAAGATCTGCACAAGAATGAAGACCAATTAACATGGCTGATTCTGATACTATGCTACTCTGCTTTGATAGTTCTTGTAATTCTTCTTCTGGAGAATAAATTTCTCTCTCATCAGTACATATATCAGTAGTGTCAACATCTTGCTTAAAGGTGATATTTTGAGTTCTTTCAGAATTCAAACTGCATGTACATAAAGCTTTATAATTTGCTAAATCTTGTACAATCTCTAATGCTTTATCAAGAGTAGCTTGGTCATCTTTTAAGAGCCATTTCATATGCCTGATGCCTTCACAAGTTCCAGTTAACATGGTTTGTCTATCTAGTGCATCTCTAACTCGGCAGTCCTCACTTTCAGCACCCACAACAGTGACACCCAAGGCATGATGTAAAGCGGAGTCAACATATCCCTATGGAAAGATAAGGAATTCATCAAACAATTCTCTATGTAAATATACAAAAAAGGTACAGTATTCCAAAGTCTGGATTTTTCTGGATTAGGCCTACAATTCACGTCAGTGGAACAAATAATGTTACAGGTGCTGTATTAGAAAATGATTATATATATACATTATATATATATATATATATATACATATATACAGTATATATATTTTACATATATATAAACAAATGGTAATAAATTTTCAAACCTATGTTTTTTCGAGATACAAACCATTCCTTTTCAAATACTTCTCTTTACCAGTTTTGGTGGGTTACTCAAACTTCAGGTTTCAAATAGTCCAATTAATGGTAATAACTGACACAAGTGGACTAAGGAGGGAAGCTTTCTATTAATGCTTCCTGGTGCTGTTCCTAATAAATATATGAACAGTTTTGAAAATTTTTCCATGTACTTTTATTCATCTTCATCATCTTTTAACATTAAAAGATTTTTTTAATGAATCTTACCTCTTTTATGAAGTCACACGTCGAAAGGGGGATGACAGAATGTAAACAAAAATTTTTACTTACACTATCTAGTTAAACTGTCTACTGACCCTTCCATTTCAGGGTGAACCATGGTTCATATATATATTTTTCTTGTTTTTTTGTTGTTGCAGTAGAGGACTGGTGGAGTGAGTGTTGTTTAATTTGCTTTGATGTTGCTAAACCAAATATTGTTTGTTCCTACACAAATGCAAACCCTTGGTCCTTTACTTATATGGGGTTACTTTCGGCGAAGCTGAACTGGCCACTAAAGACTTAACAAGGCAGTGCGCTGGTATAACTACTGGCCGGGTAGTTGGGTGGTGGCAGTGGGAACCCACGCTACCACCTTCCTGGTGTCACGCATTCACTTTACTGTCCGGCCTCGTCTGATGCGGATGTGTTTTCCTGCTCTCTGCTTGGACCTTCCTGGATGCTAAAGCTTCACCTTTTTCACGGTGTGTTCCTGTTTTTTCTTTGTTACCTCAGTATAGCTGTGCATGTTTGTAATCATGGATGAACTATTACAAACCCATGATTTCGATAAGCCTGTGCGCTGGGTATGTCCTGGCAAGGATAGGAAATGTGGCGCCTTCTGCTGTAGTGCGGACTCAGACCCTCACTCCCTTTGCCTAAAATGTAGGAAAGGGAGCAAGGACCCTCCTGATTGTACTGTTGATGAACCTTGCGATGAGTGTAGGCTTTGGTCCCCTGAGCAGTGGGATAGGTATTCTCGGAGGCCTAGATACAAGCGTAAGGAGACTAAGGCGTCAGAGGTGCTGTCTTCAGCACCTTCAACTCTGACTGTTGCTAATCCTTCGCAATCGTATCTAAGCCCCGAAGGCCTTCCCTTGCTGCCAATTCACAGGGCTGAGTCTGTCTCCCTGTTCCCTGTGTCTGCATCCGCAGTCACAAAGGAGGCAAGATCGGTGGGCCTAGCCTACACTCCTCTCAGTTCTCCCCGTCACCCAGAGTCACTGATCCCTGGGTTAGGGGGCCCCCTACCCGCCTTTGTCTTCCACAGGGTTGGCATCTGTGCCGGGTTTAAGTCAGGTGTGGGAATCACTCGGGATGGTTGGCAGCCCTGATCTACCTTCGCTCCTCGAGCACATCAACACTGCTGCGCGGGCAGGAGTACTACTGCCTCCCCCCACTACCCACATGGTTGATGCTCTCACAACCACTACTGTCACCGCTGTGCTGCCGGGAAGCATGATGACCATGGTAGGAACACACCATGCATATGGTGCGGTTCCGACTCCAGCCGTCTCAGTGTCGACAGTAGCCAGGCTGGTCTGCTCAGTCACCCCGCCCCCGCCTGGCTATGCTCCCACGCCTCCCACCTCACTTCCACCGTTGCCTGTGCCAGTTATCCAGACGATCCATCCAACGTTATCTGCGTCTGCCCCAGTTGTTCCTGCATGGCACGAGTTTCCTGCCGATTCTCGGACTCTTGTGCCATCTGCTGTTGCTGCCCCTGCCCCTATCGACCCCTGGTCTGCCTTCGGTAAGCTGGGGGATGTGGTGTTATCGCTGATCGAGAAGAAGAAGAAGCAAGCACGCCAACCATCCCTGTCTTTGTCTTCCACTTCGTCGTCGTCCTCCTCGACTTCGTCTTCGTCTGCCTCTTCACTCCCTTCTTCTAAGTCCAGTTGGTCTAAGAAGGGGAGGGTGGATCCCCCCCCCCCCCAGAAGACTCGCTCTTCTAAGGGGCCGCAGTCTTCCCTTCGGGGGAAGACCACTGGGTCTCTCGCTGGGAAGGTTACCTCGGTACCCTCCTCAGACGGTTCGGGGCTTTCGTCCTCTCGAACTGCTTCCGTTCCGGCACCTCGTAAGCAAGCATCGATGAAGGCACGGTCACCTATGGGAGACCATGCAGACTTGAGTTGCTACTCTCCTGTAGCGAGCTCAAGCACGGAATGGGAGAAGGGGAAGAGCCTTCGGGCTTTCCTCCACCTAAACCGTCATCCTTGCCCAAGTCGGACAAAGGATCGTTGGGGAAGGAGCCTAAGGACGTCTTGGCTTCAAAGACGTCAGGAGGAACCAAGAAGGGGTCCCTGTAGCCTTCTTCATCTGTTTCGGCATTGAAGAAGACTGGAACACACCCAGACGGTAGGGACAGCAGTCTCCAATTGGCAGTCCACGCCCCTGTGTTGGTCTCCTCTACAAGCTCCAGTGTGGAGGATTGTCCATCATCAGAGCGTGGATCGGCTGTGAGGAGGCCGTCCCCTGATCGTCAAGACAGTCGCTCGCCCAGACAAGTAAGTCTGTCTAGGCCCTCTCACGACGCTCCACCACGGGTTGGAGATCGTGAGGGGTCCGTGGCTAACACTGGTTATACCAGCAGACGCGACGGTGGTGTTCGCTCTGCCTCTCCTGCCCCCTCAACTTCCTCAGGATTCTCTGGGAGGAAACAGGGGGTTGGTAGGATTGCTGGGGCTGAGGCCCTTGTGCAATCAACATAGGGACGTCCGATCCTTCCTCACTCCAACCGTGTGAGAGGTATGCCTCTGTTGTATGGGGCAGAGAGATGGGGTCTGTCTCGGGCTCTCCTGCGGGAGGGGCCTTTCTGGATGACCATCTCTCGGAAGGTCCTGTTCCAAGAGATCTGGACACTCCGGAAATGCAAAGGGCATTTATTGAGGTCGTTGCGCTGATCCGTCAGCACAACGGTCTGGAGGAACCACTTCTGACTCCCTTGGAAGATTGGTCGTCCAGGTTGGAGGAGTTTTAAGCTTCCAAGAGGGAGCCCAAACCCTCCCTTGGTCTACCGTGGTCTCCCTTGGCAGATAGCGTCCTCAAGCAGGTGAACAACTTGGTCTCCGGACCACCGTCTTCGCTCCACCAAACTGTTGCCTCCCCCTCTCCCAAGACAGAAGAAATACTACATGCCCTCGGAGGAGCACTGCAGCAGAAGGTAGTGGAACCGGGCTAACTCGTCTAGCTCCTGGTGCCACTTCAGCTCAGCTAACCCACTTCAGCTCAGCTAACTGGGGAGCCTGCGCTTCTCACGCAAGCTGAGCTGAACGCCTTGGAGGGGACAGCTCTGTCTGCCCTCCAAGCGATCTTCTGGCTCGACAACTGGGCCTTCGCGTTGTCGAGGATCATGTCTTCGTCTGGCGCTCAGAGCGAAGACCCAACCCTCAGGAGTCTTTGCCAGTCTGGTGGGAAAGCCATTTCGTTTATAACCCACCAGATGGCAAACCTCTGGGCAAACCTGGCACTGAAGAGATGGGATGTAGTGTTGTCCTGAATCTACAGATCAGTGGGCGCCGAAGCTGCAGTCTCCCTGCGCAATGGACCAATTCTGGACGCCACCTCCCTCTTCCCCAGGGGGAGGTGGACGCTGCGGTGGACAAGAGGAAGGCCGATGAGCGTGACCATCTTGTCCACCAGGCAGCGATGAAAGGTATCGTGCAGCCTTCTCGTCCTGTGGCCCAGACTGTGAGCCAGGCTAGCACCTCAGCCCCGAAGAAGTCTGGTGCTTTGGCAGGTGCTCGGGGAAAAGTCCAGACCTCTTCTTCTTCGCCTCCATGGAAGGAACCGCAGGGTCCCTTTCGCCAACCTGTCCCCCCCAAGAGGAAAGGTAAGGCAAAAAAGAAGAGGGAAGGAGCTCACCAGGGACGGCGAGCCCCCTCAGATGCTGCCGTCGGTTGGGGGGGTGTCTATCATACCACTTGGCAACTTGGCAGCGATATGGAGGGGAGACCTGGGTAGTGGATGTCCTCCGGGATAGATATTCTCTACCATTCAAATCACCGCCTCCCCTCACCGACACACCAGTCCAGTTCCCCTCCTACCTTCAAGACCCCCAGAAGAGAGTGTTTCAGGTCCTACTTCGGGAGGTCGAAACTATGTTGAGCAAGGGAGCCATCGAAGCTGTCGAGGATCAGTCTCAGGGCTTCTACAGCAGGATCTTTCTTGCGGAGAAAGCTTCCGGCAGGTGGAGGCCAGCAATTGACCTCTCCCCCCTGAATCGTTTTGTTCGCCAGACTTGGTTCAAGATGGAGATGGTGTGAACGGTACTATCAGCCATCAGGGAGGACAACTTCATGCTGACGAAGGACTTGATGGACGCTTTGTCCTCAATGGAGTGGTCTACCAATTCAGGGTACTGTGTTTCAGGCTGTCGACCACTCCGCAGATATTCACGAGTGTTTACCTTGGTGTCAGTTTGGGCCCATTCTCACGGGATATGTCTTCTGAGGTATCTCGATGATTTGTTAGTCCTGGCAAGCTCCCGCATGCAGTTGCTACAGGACAAAGATCACCTCCTCAGGTTGTGTCGTGAACTAGGTATCGTGATCAACTTTGGGAAGTCGGATCTCATTCCCAAACAGAGGACTCAATATCTGGGTATGCTGATTGATACGGCAGCAGGCAGAGTCTTTCCCTTACAGGTTCGAATCAGCACGTTCAGGAAGGTGGCAAGGCAGTTCTTGTCAAGGCAGAAACAGCCAGCTCAACAGTGGAAAGTTGTGATCAGTCACCTGTCGTCATTGGAGAAGCTTGTACCGCACGGTCGGCTCCACCTTCGGTCTCTCCAGTGGAGACTGAGGGACTTCTGGGATCTGTCTTGGGAGCCCCAGTCGGTTCTTGTACCCATCTCTCAGGAGGTGAGGAACAATCTCGACTGGTGGATGGACGGCAGGAACCTCTGCATAGGGAAACTTCTGTCCTCTCGGCCTCCGGACATGCTGCTCTTCTCAGACGCATCGAAGGAGGGCTGGGGTGCACACCTGAAGGAGTTACTGACTTCAGGCGTGTGGGGCCATCATGACAAGCACCTTCACATCAACGTCCTGGAGATGAAAGCAGCGTTCTTAGGTCTTCAGTGCTTCCAGGACCGTCTGATGGGACACTTGGTGGCGTTGATGAGCGACAGCACGACCGTAGTGGCATACGTCGACAAGCAAGGGGGACTTGTCTCCTGTGCTCTCCACAAGTTGACAGTGCAGGTGCACCAGTGGGCAGTAGCCCACTCAGTGGAGCTGTCGGCCAGATACATCCCAGGCAAGAGGAACGTTCTGGTGGACACGCTCAGCTGTCGGGATCAGGTGGTGGGAACCGAATGGTCCCTTCACCAGAGCGTGGCGGACAGGCTCTTCGGCCTGTGGGGGCGTCCAGTAGTGGATCTGTTTGCCATCCGGTACAACAGAAAGCTTCCAACCACCTTCTCTGTCGTACCGGATCCATGGGCAGCTGCAGAAGACACCTTCCAGCACTCGTGGGACAACCTCGAGGTGTATGCCTTCCCCCTGTTCTGTCTGATTCATCCAGTTCTCAGTCGAGTCCTGGCGTCGACGAATCTACGAATGATCTTGGTGGCTCCCAAGCATCCCCCAGACCTGCTGGCTCTACTCTCCGAGGCACCGAGAGAGCTTCCCCTCTGGCACAACCTTCTACGTCAGCCGCATGTAGAATGGTACCACCAGGCCATGGCCTCCCTGTCACTTCTCGCCTGGAGGTTATCCACCATCTCTTGCAAGCGAGAGGCTTTTCTTGCCGAGCAGTGACAGAGATGGCAGGATACCTCAGGAAGTCTTCTGCAGCGGTTTACCAGGGAAAGTGGGCCGTCGTCTGTGGTTGGTGTCGTAGACAGGGTTACTCTCCGGTCGGAGCCACTCTTCAGTAGGTAGTGGACTTTCTTGTCTATATTCGTGGGGAGAAGCTCCTGTCGGTATCAGCGGTAAAGAGATACAGAGCTGCGTTAGCCCTGGTCCTGAAGTTGAAAGGCATTGATATCTTGTCCTCCCTGGAGATATCGTTGCTGATGAGGAGCTTTGAATGGTCTTGCCCTCCCAGGCAACTCAGGCCCCCTGAGTGGGATGTGTCTCTCGTTTTGTGGAGCCTGACTCATGCCCCATACGAGCCACTGCAAGAAGCCACAGACAGGGATCTTACTCTCAAGACCGTCTTCTTGCTTGCCCTGGCGTCGGCGAAGAGGATTAGTGAATTACAGGGACTTTCCTTTGCCGTTAAACACTCAAGGGGGTGGGCATTGGAGACGCTTGAGTTTGTCCCGGAGTTCGTAGCGGAGACAGAATCCAGCAGTCCCTGACGCTTGATTTGAGTCCTTCACAATCCCATCCCTGAGTGACTTCATTAATAATGACCCTGTTGAGTTGCTGCTCTGTCCTGTACGGGCGCTATGGCGCTATCTGAAGAGAACTCGGCATCTTAGGCCTGAGTGTCGACGACTCTTCGTTAGCACCGGGATCCCTAAGAAGAAGGCATTTGTCCAAGAACACAATCTCCTTCTGGCTTCGTGAGGTTATCAAGAAAGTAGCAGCTGGAGAGGACGACGCCAGCGCTCTACGCCCCCGCACTCACGAAATCGGAGAGATTGCACCTATTTTGGCATTCAAGAAGAACCTGTCAATTCAGCAGGTACTGAGAGCGGGGCTGTGGTCATGCTGGGCCACATTCACCTCTTTTTACCTACGGGACATTACCCATCGGTCCTTGGATAGCTTCTCCTTGGCGCCAGTGGTGGCTGCTCAACAAGTTGTGTAACTTACCCAGCTCCTGTACAGGACAGTGTTGTGTCTTGTCTGTTGTACGTGCATGATTGGGCGTGAAAGGTGAGTGACTGGCTCTCTCTTCCTTCCTGTCATCCGACTTTTTCCTTCGGGCAGAGAGTTTGGGCCATATAAGCTGAACCAGACGTTGGACGCAGGTGAGTTTCATGTCTTGAGTATCCTAATCTTTGTTGCCTTTCAGGTACACATTAGATGTAATGTCAATGTCCCCTCTTTCCCCTACAAGGCAGGAAAGGGGTTGCAGGCTAATTACTAAACCTATTCTTCATTTTTGGTCCTGTCACCGACACCCTCGGGCCACCTCTTCTGTGGCTGGGGAAGGTTCTCTCTGTCTTTCAACTTGCTGTGTGTTTGCTTACCTACCGTAACCTTGTTGCAGCAAGGATGGTCTAGCAGACTGGTTCGTGACACTCCAGTTCTCATAACAGTGATCACGGTCCAGTGGCTATGTCCTCTTGGCTCTTACCCCAGGAGACCATAAGATGCGGTTGAACTTCCAGTCGTTCAGAGACCTACACTCGGATTCCTCCCACCGAATCATGAGTCCCCATATAAGTAAAGGACCAAGGGTTTGTATTTGTGTAGGAACAAAAAGTATTTTTAAAAAGTAAAATGCATTTTTCCTCACATACAAACCTGAGGTCCTTTACTCAGGTTACCCACCTCAGCCTCCCCACAATCTGCCCTAGACTGGAAAGTAAAGTGAATGCATGACACCGGGAGGGTGGTAGCGTGGGTTCCCCACTGCCGCCACCCAACTACCCGGCCGGTAGTTTTACCACCACACTGCCTAGTTAAGTCTTTAGTGGCCAGTTCAGCTTCGCCGAAAGTAACCCCACATAAGTAAAGGACCTCGGGTTTGTATGTTAGGAAAAATGCATTTTACTTTTAAAAAATGTGATTTTGGGATTGTGGTTTGAAATTCATTGGCATTATTGACTATTTAGGATGTCTGCTAAGGTAAGCAAGACATTGATATACCCTTTAAAATTTGTAAGGTAAATTGGTGTAACACCTAGCTTTACTATTTGGTTCATGATGCTCACGAACTTTACATTAAGTGAAGGAGCAAGGATTGTTCATTCCATGACTGATGTATTATGCTGATTGGCTAGTTAGTGTCATAATTAGTTACTCGAAATATGAGAAGTGAGAACTAATAAAGATAGGAAACATCAGCAAAGAAACTCATCAAAAACTAAAATAATATGAGATAAGAGTAAGAGCCTTTGTAGTGTTCATGGCCAGTTGTATGGTTGCTCTCCTCCTCTTTTTCCTTTACATAGCAATCCTACTCCCTCAAGGTGGTGTTCTCCGTCTCAGGTTAAATCTCTCCACATCATTCATGATATGAGGGCTGGAGAGTTGGAATAAGATGCAGTTAGTCTTTGAGCTACAGTAGAAAAATTTACAGAATTTATAACACCTACTTGACCTTCACTGCCCTCCCAATTTAATCATGTTTTGGGTTTTACCCTTGCAGTATAGGTAAAGCTGATGCCCTCCCTTTCAGTTAGCCAACCATGGCCTTGCCCTGTCACTTTCCCCCTTCTGGAGGGGTAGTGAAGTGGGGTATGGTGGGGAGAGGTGGTGGTTTCTGCCCAATATCTCCTTTTGACCAGTCTGGCAGGTTGCATGCAGGTTGGTGGTACGTTGCCAAAAGATGCATGTAGTAGAATCAAGAAGTGAAGCGCAGGTAGATAGGATGCAGGTGTTGTATGAAGGGAGCAGCATACTTGCTCTAAGTCCAAGAAATCTTCTCCTCGACCTTCCAGGAGGCCACGAACTCCTAGTTGAATTGAATTGAATATAGAGTTTAGCCCAAAGGCCAAGCACAGGGACCAATGAGGTCATTCAACACTGAAATGGAAATTGACAGTAAAAGTTTGAAAGGTGTAACAGGAGGAAAACCTCGCAGTTGCACCATGAATCAATTGTTAAGAGAGGGTGGAAAGTAAGATAGAAGAAAGAGAATATGACAGGAGATACAGTAAAAGGAACAAAAGGAGTTGCAACTAGGGGCCGAAGGCATGCTGCAAAGAACCTAAGTAATGCCTGCAGTGCACTGATGGCACTAACCCCCTACAGGGACAAACTCCTAGTGATCCCTATCTTCAGCTAAAAGCACTCGGTGGTGCCGTGCTTTTCGTCTTTTGATGCTGATCACCCTTGCTCTTCATCTCATTCTCCCAGATGTGCTGCTTTTACCAACATGTCTTCATATCAGATGTCTGACATTTGGGAGGCTTCTTCAGGTATTAAAGATTGCAGTTTTGACAGCAGTTGTTTGTGAAAATTTTGCTAGCCTAACCTATCCTTAAATTATTCAATTATGTGATCCACTCACCTGTTCACGTTGTTCTTTTTACTCTATGCAATCCAGCTTACGACAACAAAAACCACAAACAGACTTACAACCCAACCATTATCGACCTAACCTTCAGAGAGCTCTCTCTACCTCTTTTCCACCATGCTTTCAACACTCCCGCTCCTGTTTGTTTTCATTTTTCTCCCTCCCGCCATTTTCGTCCTGTGACGTCACTTCCTATGACGTCACAACAATAACATACTCTTTAAACATAAGGAATGCTATGCTATAAAAACATCTTATAAAATTAAACATGTGCTTTCTTTTTATACATTCTGTAATACCCATACACTTCATCAATGCAGAAAATAAAATAATGAATAACTTATAAAACTAACATACAATCACACTTATCTCCTTCTCCCTCCCCTCCAGCCTTTTCTTATCCTAATCCCCTCTAATCTCCATTATTCTCCAATTCTTTACCCTCTACATAATTCCTAATGCTTTCCCCAGAAACTCCAGCTTTGGTCAATACATCAGGTATTTGATGCTTTCCTTTTATCCATCTCACCTCACTTATTTCTCCAGATTCTATTGTTTCTCTTATTGCTGCAATATCAATTTTTAATCTCTTACTACTTACTCCAGTACTTGATTTTATTGCAGTCATTAGGGTTTTACTATCAGTTTTCACCAGTGCTTCTAATTTTCTCCCTCCTACTATCTCTTCCCACAAATGTTTGAAATATATCAATCCTTCTATGGCCTCCCCAACACTCAGAGCTTCTGCTTCAATGGTGGACTTTGCTACTCTTCTGGATTTTCTGGATTTCCACCATATAGGGCTTCTCCTCTTACCATCTGTCAATGATATCACATAACCTAATTGAGTATGACCATCTTCAATATTCCCAAATGAAGCATCTGCATAGGCTTCCCAATAAATCTTTTCTTCTTCTAACTCACTTATTATCACTTCTCCCATTATGCACTTAGTTTTTCTCACTATCTTAATCAGCTTTCTCATATTTTGAGTCGTTCCTTCTTTAAAAGCTTTCTTAATTCACTAACATCATATGATATTTCTGGCACAGTATGTAATAAATTCAACTGTTGATACCCAATTCAACTGTCCTACCACTGATCTATATTCTGTTAACTCCTTTTGTCCTAATACTCTATTACCTGTAAATCTTCTGGCTTCTGGTTCTCTTATAGAATTTATATACTGCCACTGATTAAGACAAATTCCATTTTCCTTATGCTCTACTATTACTCCTATATACTTAAAACTTTTACTTTCTTGTTCTCCTACTTGTAATTTCCTTTCAATTTCCCAATTGTTTCCTTTAAAAATCCTTCAGTTCCTCCATAGCAAAAATCATCTACATGTGTACATAAAATACCATTCAATTTATTGTCATTCTTCCAAAAGAATATATTAGGTTCTAATCTACTCCTCTCACCTTTAAGCTCCTCCACCAGTTTTACCACCTTACAATACCATGCCTTTGCTGCATCCTTGAGCCCATAAACAGTTTTCTTCAATTTCCATAATCCACTCCAACCATCTTCACTAGGTGGTTTTAAATATACCTCTCGTTGTATTTCATCACCCTGTAGATATGCAGTTTTTACATCTAACGTATAACAATTCCAATCTTTCAGTTTTATTACCGTTAAACAAAATTTTAAAATTTTGGCATTGCATGTAGGAGCATCTTTTTCCCATTCAGCCATTTCTTCTTCAAAACCTCTAGCTACCAATCTTGCTTTATATATCCTTTCCCCACCTTTTACCTTTTCAGTTACTATCCATCTTGTAGATATAGCTTTTTGTACAATGTCATTTACCTCCTCATATACCTTGTTTTCTCTCCAACTTTGTAGTTCTTTTTCTTAAGCTTCAATTACATTTCTATTTTCGAATCCTAGCAAAACCTCTTCTTCATCTTCAATTTTTCTACATGACTATAATCTCTTAAGTCAACCCATCCCTTGTCACCTGACTGTGAGTCTTCTACATTGTACGAATCAGCCCAAGATTTGCTTGATCTTTTTGCCTGCAAGGCTCAATATCGTCCACTCTTCTACTTGTCCTGTATTTTTGTTTATAGCTCTAACTCTATTTCCCTTTCTAAATTTGGGTATCTCTTCTGTTGTGGCGGTATTCACACCACAAAACAACTGTTACACTAACTTTCACCCTGATCTTCCAGTGTTTGCTGGAGATGGATAAGGTCCACGGTCTCTTCACAGCACACACTCCAGAAACAAAAATCTTAAACCGACCCTCCACCAACAACGAACCAACAAAAAAAATCCTTTCATGCAACCATTAATGTCTCCCAAAAAAACAGTGTGTGAACTCCCGTTCACTTTCAAGGTTGGACCTCAACTGCCCAAGACTTCCCCAAAACCTTGTCCCGACAGACCGACAGACAGAGAGACAGCCGTTTAACCAACTCCAACAACCTGAACCACTCACAATGACAATTACCTCTCTCTCTCTTCATTTTCTCTTCTCTCTCTCTCTCTCTCTCTCTCTCTCTCTCTCTCTTCTTCAAATTTCTCTCTCTCTCTCTTCTTCACAAAACGTTGGGAAATGCTAAATTAAAACAAATTTCTGATCCCTCTATATTTCTCCCCCCTTTTAGCATTTCCCAACCAACACCTTTCACACCTCTTTCAAATCGCCTTACGCAACACCCACGGATGCTCCCTAGCAGGTCCTCTAGATCGCGTTCGCAAGCACAAATCATTCTCTCAGAATCGCTCTCTCTTCCAGCAACATTCAGATTTACATTTTCTCCTCCATTCTCTCTCAGATTCACGCTATCTTCTTCACTATTACCACTCTCAATTTCATCCACAATCTCATCTATACCCTCTAACTCGTTCCCAAATACCTCCCCAATTCTTCAACTAACCCATCCCATTCGCTCATTGACCTTTCCAATTCTTGCAACGATTCATTCATGCTTTCAATCACTCGTCTATCACTGCTACGCTCTCTTACTCTTACACTTTCGCTCACCTCAACCGTTCACTAACCCCTGTTCAGTCAACTCAGTTATATCAAACCCGCATATGCTATAAATCTATCCATACCATCCCATTCATCCGTATTACACGCTTTATCACTCATTTCCACTTTGGCACTCACACCCCTATCACACAACTTACGACCATTCAGTTTACTTACGTTCTTCCCTTTCTTACGTTTTTACCATACTCTATCAAAACAAATTGCTGATCCTCCATACACAAGCTCTCATGCATACTTGGTTCACCCACATTCGATTTCAACCATTTATACACCCCATTATCTCTCACATATTCCTGAATACATCCTTCCATCTCACGCAATTGGTTGTGATGCGCTGCATTTCTCTCACACTACCATCTACACATACTTCCCCTACAACATAACTAAGCCCACTGGGACCAACTTCAACACCTCCTCGGACCCTCAAATTTTCCACGTTGAGATTTACATTCAACCGCCCTTTTCGATTACTTCTTTCAACACTTTTTCCCACCTTGTAACTTTCAAACCTTTCATGGCCTTCTTCCATACCTCCCTATCATTATCAGATAGAACCCAATCTCGGTCTCACTATCTTTTCAAAATTTAACACATATTTACACTAGACATACCAATACCCAACATGCACGGTGGCGTTGTATACCCACAACGCTCGGTAAGTGGTCAACGTTTACATCAAATCATTATCACATTCACTCATCATACGTAATATCTCTGTCAACGTTTTCAAGAAAATACGTTCCGCCAATCCATTCCCACTGGGCATATCCGGCGTAAGGTACACATGTTCTATGCCCCAATCACGCAACATTTGCTCAAACTCCCATCCAACAAATTCAGGCCCATTGTCACTCAACATTGTAAAAGTTGACACACACATTGGCAACATCACTTGACCCACCATTCTCGCTTCATGTCTCACTCTTTTTTGTTCCAACGCTACCGCTGATGATGCAAACTTACTCAAATGATCTACCATTACAACCATTCCCACATGTCCTCTAGCAGTCACAGGAACGAACACAATCAATCACAACCATCTCAAATAACTCTTTCATCTGCAATCGCAACACAGGTGGATTCGTTGGTGCACACTTTGATACTTACCCTTCTGACAGTCCGCGCTGCGTAATCGCTACATCCGCACAAATTTTACTCAATCCAGGCACATACAATCTCTCTCTCATACATTCCCATAATTTATTTTTCCCCAGATGCCCAAACCTATTATGCACCAATAAACACATACCCACAGCTGCTAGTCTTCCGAAAATACTGGCACATACACTTCCCCATCCCATATCCCTTCCTGATGCAAAAAATAAACTATACCTTTACATCAGACAAATCTCTTAGCACTTACAAAGATACACTTCTAACTCAGACGTTTGGGGGCTAATCTTACACCCCTAACACACACTCTCTTAACATATTTATTTTCATGCACTGATTTTGCATCTGACCTAATTTCCTCTTCACTCAACAAATCATTTTCACTCCTTTTTGCAATATCTACCATACATACAAAACTAGTTTTAGACACATCCCTCCTTTAACCTTCTGTTATTTCCCTGCAGTGACCTTTCCTAAAATTCCCCTCCCGACATCCACACTTATATCATGCATTCTCATAAAATCAATTCCTAATAAAAACATGTTGGCATATCATTCTCATCCATGACTACAAAATTATGTATTATTTCAAATTCCCCTAACTGAATTTTTAATTGTACCTCCTCCCATACTAACACTCTCCTTGTCCCAAACCATGTATCCTTACACTCGTTGATTTTCTTTTTATATCCCAATCGCACCTTTCCAATTCACTAACTACTGTAACTCACTAACGACACTTGTGCTCCATGTCTACCAAACTAAATATTTATTCTGATCCACCACTACATTCGTTACTAATTTACCTTTAGCTTCATGCATCAGTCTCACGGCTACATTCACCTGTTAGCTTCCTCACAACCATCCTCATCGCATTCATCTTCAACGATATCCTCAACCCTACCCCAATTCCCTCATTTTCCCACAATCACCTTTCTTAACCAGCCAGCTACAAGTATCCTTTCCACAGTGAACATTTAAAATCACATTCGTACCACTTTCATTCACCCTTCCTTTATACTCTGAGATCCATCCAAAGAATAATCGTTGCTGTAATTTTAAACATTTCCACTTCCACTGGACCAACAACACTTTCACTAACTTTTCCTCCTCATCTAATTCCTTCCTTCCTCACGCACTCCTCCTTCCTAGCATCTCATTCATCACCTTTTCACGCCATTCGTTTCATGCTCGCAGGTACTCCAAATCAAATCAACCCATTTATTTCCAAACTACAACCCCCAAACAGACATTCCCACACTCGATTCTCCCCTACATACTGTTGCTTTACCACAAATCCTACAGGTACTTGGTCCGGGTCCCAGTCCTCCTAACCCTATCATCTCGTTCAGAATCCTAGTCCACATTTCTGACAAGCATCTGCAACAATATTCTGTCTACCTTGTACATACTCTACCTTAAAACTAAACTCATTCAAATCCTCTGATACTTTCTCACCAATTCTAGCATTCACACTCTCCTTTTAACCATATATACTAGCGATCGATGGTCCGTCCGTTTCACAAAAAATCTACCCCATACAAAAATACTTTCAAAGAATTCGCTTTCACACAAAACCTTTGTCTTCCTTTTCAATCACCTGAATATTTCAACTCTGCCTTTCCAAACATGAAAGCTCACATGGCAATTACTCTCAATTGTTCTCCCCCCACTGCATTTGTACCAAGCATCCTCCCATACTATATTTACTTGCATCCAAGTATACAGTTCTAGTTTATTCTTCCCATTCTCACTATAGTCCGGAAAGCCAGGTCACGTCTCTTGCAGCCTCCTCTTTCAATCTCTCGAACGCTTGATCATTCGCTCCAAATTCTTCATTTCAATCTTACTTTCTCTTCCCGTCCATTCAGTAAGTGGTTTCCAGATCCTGAACAATCCTTTATAAACTTCCTTCCAAACTCAATTAAACCCAAAAAATCCTTTCAACTCACGCTGCATTCCGGGGACGTGGAAATTCCCTCACCTTATTCACGAACTTATCACTCTTCCTTACACCTCTTCCACTCACCAAATGCCCTAGAATTCCACCTCCCCAGCCAACCAAGCACACTTTTCAAATTTTACTTTTATTCCTACTTCTTCCAACCTTTCTAACACTCGTTCTAGCAGTTCCATATTCTCTTCTACAGTCTCACTCCAATCAAAATGTCATCTATAAAAACAGTTACCTTCTTGCGATCAAACCCAGCCAGAACCACATTCATTGCCCTTTGGAAGGCAGCAGGCGCATTAGCCAGTCGAAACTCAATCTTCGGAACTGGTAGTGGCAGGAACCACTAGAAAAGGCCAATATGATATGCTCCCTCCTCCAGAGGCATCTGGTAATAGCCCCTTACCAGATCTAATTTTGTAAACACTTTCATTCCATTCATCTTGTATACACAATCAGACACCACATTCATCGGAATCGCTCTTTCACAGTTACTTCATTCACCTTCCGATAATCCACACATTTTCCAGGAGACATGGTTTAGCAAACTTCCATCTGGCTTTCCGTGCCAGTACAATGGGCTATTCAGGCGCTCGACTCCTTTCAATCACTCCCACCCTCTCAAGCTCCTCACACTGCTTTCTATCTCACGATTGATAGACGGAGAAAAATGCCTATGCTAAGCTGATATATGAAGTGTCATCTTCCCCAGAACTATTTTAAATTCTCAGCTTGATCCCCAAAATCCTCGCTCTCCACGACTCAATGCCCCCGATGACCTATCCACAACATTCTCCTCAATCGTTCTCTTACGTTATCACTTACATTTTCATCTACCTTTACTCTTTCCTTCAACTCCTCATACGTCAATCATTAGCTCCTTTCAAATCACCTGTCATCACCTGCCGTACCTTCAAGACCTCTCATCATCCACATTCACCAACAGGGATAATCATTTTCACAAAGAATCTCCTCACATATTCCTCGGACTCGACTTCCTGCCAGATTGGCAATGGCGTTATAGATACCCTCTTTCTCGGATTCAGGATCTCCCATGTTCAAAACCCCATCATATACACACACATTTGCCCTGACTAATTTATTTATGTCTATTCCTCAACCACATACTCACACCTATCATTGTTGGCTATCCCCAGGCTATCCGGCCATGCCACTTTCACCTCACAACTTCTCCAATATCATGTGGCACTTTTACCCTCTCTGTCGCAATTACAGGCACTCTCTTCCACAATTTTTGCTCAACCCTTTGCCATCCTTCCCCAAATACAAATCCCCAAGCAAGAGAGCTTTCATACGTAATTCAATTACATTCATACTAGAACTATCCACCATCCCAAATTTTTCAAAAATTCACATCCCAATAAAATATCATATTTATCATTCGTATTCTCAATCACACAAAAATCACTTTCATCCATCACTACACCCCAAATTTCTAACCGTTCACACACTCTTCCAACTACTGCTACCCCTAAATTTCCAATCCCTCTTACTTCCCCTGGCAGTTCCTAATCTAGGACACGTATTCCTCAATTTCTCACATCCATTCTTAAATATGACATTCATACTACACCCGGTATCTACTAAGGCAATCAATCTTACTCCCCTTACAACACACTTGCACCTCATGCACTCGTCAGTCTTTCCAGCAAAACCTCCCTCATGCAACAACCCCTCACGTACATGCATCATCACGACCGCTTGCATCCTGGAGGATCCACCCATTTGAACCCCCTTCCCACTCAGTTTCCCAGTCGCTGTCACAGTGAAAACTTTCGTCTACATACACTTGATACATGCCCTTCCATTCCACATTCGATCACACTTAAAGCTCTCGGTTCTGAACACATTCTATTGGATAATGCCCATTCTTACCACAGTTACCACATATTACATTCACTCAAACCCTACAACCATTAGCAACATGACCCATCTGTCCGCTCTTGGTAGCATTTAACCCCTATCTTTCGTACACTCCCTTACCAAATGTCCCCTCCCAGGTTGCCCACACCAAAAACGCTGAACTCCTAAAGCCCACCTACACTCATTCTTTGTATGTCCTTCCTTTCCACATCTAAAACACTTAGCTCGACTTCCACTCATCGACCTTCCCCTTTGTAACTACTATCCCTAACCCAAGTTCAACCCGTTGTTCCCTTACAAACCCACCATTCATCCTCACTGGCACCTCCAATTACTTGCTCTTACACTCCTATCTATTACACAGATCGCCATTCTCATTGGGCCCCTCAACACTGCATCCCTAAAGCTTCCAAATTCTGGTACTCCTCATCTACCCCAGCCCTTACACTTACACTTCTGCTCTCTTTTATAACCCTGTCAAGCTCATAATCTTCTACAATTTCCAAAATTTCTCCCCAAAACAACCTTTCATTCGAGACACCTTTTCTTCTCCTTCCGCTTCAAGTTCACAAATTCTCTAACTCCATCTGGCACTGTCCCTAACAACTTCCGTACTAACTCCTTACATTCATCTATCCCATCATCCCCAAACTTCTTCCTTGCCAACGTCTCCAGCCTACAAGCATATAGTGACAAGGTTTTTCCAGCTTTCATTCTTGCCTCATCAAATTCATTCTTCCTCTTATACTTAACACTCACTTTCATAAATAAGTTGCTCAACTAGTCTAGCTTTCACCTTGTCATACTCAACATCCCCCCACACTCATAATAACCCTATACATATCAAGTAGAAACCCAGTCAAATACTCTCCCTAATTCTCGTGCCCACACTCTCTTACTTTCCCCATACTTATCTGACAAAACCTTTCATACTCCCTAAAGAAATCATGCACATCCCTACTTCCATACTCATTATACTTTTCACACCGAGCCTCCCTCACATACATATCCTTTCTATGCACTTCTTTCTCACTTTCAGGTAATCACTTTCTCATATCTTTATTCTGTCCTTTCATTAAAAGCTTCCAAATACAAAGAGTCCACTTCTGCACTTACATTCATCTTACTCATTACACTCTTTTATCCACTCATCCAGCCATCCATCCACCTCACTATCACTACTGCCTTCACCCTCCCTTCTTTCCTGCCTTTCCACTTCCTTACTCTTCTTAAATCTTTCCTTTCCCTTTCCCTTCTTCCCTTTTTCTTCCCCTGACTTATCCATACTTTCCCTCTGTTCCTTCCCTGCTTTTCATTCCCCTTTTCCTTACCCTGCCTCTCATTCCCTCGTTTCTTACTTCCTATTCCCATATCACTTTCATCACTTGTTTCCTTCCATTCACTTCTTCCTCCTTTTCTTTCTCTCTCTTGCCCCTTCACACGTTCCAGAGAACCTGCCTCCAACAGCCCCTTCTCCAAAAAAATACCCTTGAACATACCTTTCATCATTTCTTCCACACTTTTCATCATTCCCTCAACTTTTTATCCATCCTCTCTTCCATTCTCTCTTCTGACTCTTTCATCTCCCCTTTCATTTCTTCTTTAATGCACTTCTTAGCCATTCCCCATCTCCTCCAACTGACTCCTCAATCTCTCATTCTCACCCCCTCAACCACGTATTCTCCTCTCTCAACCTCACCAGTTCCTCAATTCCATCCTTCTCTTCAGTCACATGTACCAGCCATTTTAATCTCACCTGCAGCTGCAATACCAGCTGGGACATGACTTTTTCCCAAATTTATGTCTTCTTTTTCACACTCTAAACAACACAACACCAACATCCTTTCACCCTGATCTTCGGTTGCTGGAGATGGATAAATCCATTTCGTCCAATCACATTTACACCTGAAAAAAAAAAACTTAAACCGACCCTCCACCAACAACGAACCAACAAAAAAAGAAGAGACACATGAACCATTAATGTAGTCCCAAAACAGACAACTCCTTTCACTTTCAAGGTTGGACCTCAACTGCCTCAAGACTTCCCCAAAAACCGAAAAACTCCCGACAGACCGACAGACAGAGAGACAGCCCAAAGATTTGCCAACAACCAACTTTTCTGCAAGAAGCAAATGACAATTACACTCTTCTCTCTTGTCTCTGTAAAACGTTTATAGCTCTAAATAAAAACAAATTTCTGAATCCTCTCTTCTGTTAAACTCACTTTCTTCTGTTACCTCACTTTCCCCTTCATCTTCCAGTGTTTCCTCTGCCAAATCTGTTTCTATAGTCTCTTCTATATCAGCATTCCTTCTCCAGCAATTATCATCTTTCCTTCCTGCTCATCTATACTCCCTTCCTTTGATGCAAGGGATTCATCTTTCACAGTGTGTGTTTTGTCTACTTTAAGTATCTTCTCCTTCTCTGGTGATAGTCTTTGAATCCTAGTAACATGTATTCTCGCTACTTCTCAGAGAAATCAAACCCATGTTTAACCACTACTGTTTTACCTGATACTCCCACTACCTGAGCAGGTCCTCTCCATTCATTTTCATTTTCTCTCTTATAGAATACCTCGTCTCCCACTACTGGCTTCTTCAAATTTATGTTCTCTGACATTTTTGTTTAGAGCAATTCTTATTTTATTACAAGACTCATTTTTGATAAACACTTCTCTGGCCTTATGCATTGCATTCAGTGTATCCCTTACTATGCTTTCTTCCATACCTTTCTCTCTGCTTGCAGGACTTGAACTTTCTTCTCCCATTAAATTAGGCAAAGGAAGGATTTTTCCCAAATACTAATTGGTTAGGGGAGAAACCACCATTATTTATTAAGCAGTTCCTGGCACTCACTACCCATCTTAATGCTATGGACCAATCCACTTCCTCATCATCTTTCATCTTTCTTAAGCTTTCTTTGATTATGCCTACTGTCTTTTCACACAATCCATTGCTCCATGGAGATTCTGATGCTGTGGCTAATACTTTAATATTCCATCTTTCTGCCATCCTCCTTACTTTTTCATTTTGAAATTCTCCCCCGTTGTCTGGTAATATTTTAGAAGATGTCCCAAATATCGCAAACCACCCGTCAAAAAGTGTCTTTATAATAGTTTCTGGTTTCTTGTCTTTTATCCAAAAAGCCTGACAATACCTTGTTGCCATATTTACCATTACCAAGAACTTTCTCTCTCCTATCTCTCCCACATCCATTGCTACAACTTCATTGAATGTCTTACTCCAAGAAAATCCCACTACTGGTTTAGCTGGGTTTCTTTTATATCTTTTACATACTTCACAACTTGCAATTAAGTCAGTCAGTAACTTTTTTATTTCCTCTTTTCCTTCTCTCCCAAACCGTCACTCCACTGTGCTTCTTCTGTTAGCTTCCATATTTTATCTCCACTTCCGTGGCCAAATTGTAGATGTAACTTCATCATTGTACCTTTAATTTCCCTTAGGCTCTTTCCCTTCCACCCTCCAATAATAATTCTTCTTCTACCTTCCTCCTCAAAATTGGTATTCTTAAATGGCCCTGTCTGTCTTCTCGTAACTTTACCTTCATTTCCCCTAATACTTCTATTTTAACACAATTCTCTTTTAAATTTATGGTCATCCCATTTTACTCATGGTTTTCTTACCTATTAACCATGGTACATCACCCTGCAAAATTTCTGTCTTCAAATAAAACTTTTTGTTTTTCAATATCACCGGTATTTCCATTACTCCTTTCGACTTGTATGATGACTCACCGAAATTAAATACTTTATTAGACTCTTTCTTAGTATCATTCATTCTCCTCAATTCTTCCTGATTCAAACCCACAACCATGCGTGCTAGTCACAATTCCCCACAAACTGTTGACTTACATCCTGTGTCTAAAATTGCATCAACCTCTTCCCAAGATTCTTCTTCTATTTTGCTAACTTTTCCTATATAAACTTTTTCTTCTTCTTGTCCAGTTTCTGATTTCTTCTTATTCTGAAAATTCTGAGGACAATCTCTGGCCCAATGCCATTCCGATTTGCATATAGCACACAGTGTTACTTTCCCTTCTCTATTTAAAGGATTTCTTCCACCTCTACCTCGATTCACCTTTCCCTGATATCTTTGGTTTTTCCACCCTTTCCCAAAATTCTCACAACCTTCTGATCCTAACCATTCCCCCTCCTCTCTATTCCCTAATCCCTCAAATATTCTTTTCATTATTTGTGACACTGTTTTATATTCCAACTTTTCTTGACCACAAGCTGCTAATACCATTTGTTTTGATCTTCTGTGAGATTCGATTGTTCTAGTACATGAAAACCTTTTGCTTCCCCTTCAAGCATGCTTTTCCTAGTGCCCTACTACACTCTGACTCTGCCTTTTCATACCTAATTATAAAATCTCTCATCTTTTCACTAGATTCTCTTTCTATTTTAAAATAGTTTTTCATTTTACTGTAAATTTCCATTAACGTATCTTTTAGATACACTTCATCTAGTTTGGACAGGATTATCTTTGAACCCTCGCTATCCTTAAGTTCATCTCTATCTATTCCTTCTGTTACTTCTAAAGCTTTCCCTTTTAAGCTCATCCTTATCTCTATCCCCGGATATTTCACTTCTTCTCCACACACCACAAGCCAATCTTCGACTTGTCCTCTCCATCCTTTATAATCGCCGTGTGTCCTCTCCATCCTTTATAATCGCCCTGTGCCCCGCTAAATCTCGGACAGTCTCTTCTCCATTTCATCTCCCAAAGTTTACCATCAGATCCGTCCATTTTTAACGAACCACGCTCTGCTACCACTTGAAAATTTTGCTAGCCTAACCTATCCTTAAATTATTCAATTATGTGATCCACTCACCTGTTCACGTTGTTCTTTTTACTCTATGCAATCCAGCTTACGACAACAAAAACCACAAACAGACTTACAACCCAACCATTATCGACCTAACCTTCAGAGAGCTCTCTCTACCTCTTTCCACCATGCTTTCAACACTCCCGCTCCTTGTTTGTTTACATTTTTCTCCCTCCCGCCATTTTTTGTCCTGTGACGTCACTTCCTATGACGTTACAACAATAACATACTCTTTAAACATAAGGAATGCTATGCTATAAAAACATCTTATAAAATTAAACGTGCATTCTTTTTATACATTCTGCAATACCCATACACTTCATCAATGCAGAAAATAAAATAATGACTAACTTATAAAACTAACATACAATCAGTTTGGCCTCTTACATGCACTGGAGGCGAGATTTGTTGTCAAGTAAGTCGGCAAGGGAGAACAGTTATTGGGTTTTTCACTCTAGAGCACAGTTGCGTGTGGCACCATTCCAGCACAAGGTGTCATGCTATGACACCTGTTTGCCTCTTGCTTCACGCTACAAATCTGGATCCCCCATCTATTATCCCTAAGCCTTCTGGTAGGCATTCAGATAGGTTTCTGGAGTCTCATTTGTCTTCAAGATCTCCCAGATTTTGGCAGGTTTCGTGTCAGTCTCCTTATAAGGAGGTGGCACCTACTCAGGCCTTGTTGAGGTGTTCTAGGCTCCATTTTTAAGACACAGTCAGCGTTTACTTGAGAGGTTATATGGTCATTCACCCTGAAAAAGTTCAATCTCTGTAGCACTGATCTGCAATGGGGTTTTTCATCATTGGCTAACCAGGTATTTTTGGTGTTGCCACCTACTATTGCTGAGTCTTCTGCTCAGAAGCACACCTATGAGGGAAAGCTCTGTTTCTGGCTCCAATAATTGTGTGGCACCAGGAGTTCAGGTGAATGATGGTGTCAATTTTTCTCCTTCTCTGGAGCTAGTTTTGTTTCAAAGTTTGTCTCTTTTGAAGATTTGAAAGATCCTGTATTACAAGGTATTTGGAGTTCTGCTGATGCTACCTGTCTCTTGTGTCCATTGCAAGGGATACTCAAGTTCCCAAGTTGGCCTCTTGATGGGGAAGAAGAGCAGGTTACTTATATTTTTCTTTTTTTTTTTTTTCTCGAGACAAGTAATCCAAGACTCTAGGTCACGTAAGGCTACCAGGTTAGAGCTAAGGACTGAACCTCTGTCATCTCCCAAGATAATAAAGTTGGCCGTAGGTTGGACTTTGCTGCAAAATTGCTTAAGAGGAAAATTTCTTCTAAATCCTCCTCACACTTTCTTCAGTTGATTATAAGAAGGTGAAGCCTTATTATATTAGACACAACCATTACCAGACCTGTTTCCCCTCTCCTTTTAAGGATTCAAATTTTGTCCCTCTCGATCCCAATAAGAAGGCGGCAGTCTCTTCTTGTTAAGTTGTTCTAAACCCTGCAAAATTGGAATTTTATACCAATCTGGCATTTTGTGTTCTGGATCATGTATATTGAAATGGCAACTACAGCTACTGATGCCAGGGAAATAGTTTTGGCTTTTCCTCTAGAGAAACAACAGTTGTCTGTGAGGTGGGTAACATCACAGACTTTTTGGGGTGTATAGACAAGGCTGTATATGACATCTTAAGGAGTCTTCAATCTTTTACTACAGTAATTCCAAGTGGTGAGAACAACTTTGCTCCTTCCCAACCCTTCAGTTTCTGTTGCTCAGAAGGCTGATATAATTGTACAGCATCCTTTATCCACTTAATTGGATTCTTTGGCTTTGGGCATTGTTGTTCAAGAGGTAGAGAAATCAGAAGCCAGGTCTTTGCTATGTTGCTCTTAAATGTTGAGTCATCAGCAATCTCAGTAGCAACCTCCTCTCCTCTCAGCTCAAGGCTGTAAGAATTCATTTAGGACAGGAAGCAAGGCTCCCATTCTCTCAAACTAGCCCTTTTAGGTGTTGAACATCCAGATAATAACCCACCTGTTGCCAATACGTGAAGATTTAAGCTCTCAGGACCCTGTAGGCAGGAGGCTGACCCTCTTTCATTTGGTTTGGCAGGATCTGCAGGTGAATTTGAGAGTGGGAAGGTGTTGAGGGAAGGTTATGAACTTTATTGGTCCCAACCTCCTCTAGCAGTTACTGCAATAGACTTGTCCCCCACAATGAGAAGAAGACTGTTATTGAAAAGGGTTTTGCAGTCAGTTGTTTCTTGTAGCAAAGACCTCGGGAGACTGACGACCAGTTGTCAGAAGTCTCCAGGTTGAACCTTTTCAATCCTCCAACTCTGATTGCTAGGGAGTCAGTAAGCCTAGTTCTTGCAGCCTTATAGAAAGAAGATTGAATGATATAGGTAGATATGATGGATGCATATTTTACGTGGCAGAACCAATTGATTCATACCATCTCAAGGAAATATCTTCATTTTGTCTTCCAAGGAAAGGCCTTTCAGTTTCAGGCAATGTGCTTTGACCTCATTCCCATCCCTGAAGTTCTCAAAAAAGTCCTGTCGCAGTTGGGAAATGGGTCCACCTTCTGGGCACTCTACCTAGGTAACTGGCTGGTTCTTGCATCCAGTCTGGAGAGTATCCCGAGAGTAAAACGTTTTCTACTGAAGTTGGCAAATGTACTGGGAACAATGATAAACTTTCAGAAGTCATCCATGAACCTGGCTAAAAGTATTTGTATCTAGGAATGATCCTGGATACCAAGAATTCATGGCTTCTCTGAAGAAGTGCAAAGACAACTTTCTGTCAATCTTGGAAGAATTTCTGCCCTTCCCTCCCATGCCAGCCAAGAGGTACCTGTCTCTGCTAGGTCACATGGCTTCCCTGGAAAAACTGGTACTTGGAGCAAAGTTAAGGAGGAGGCTCATCCAATTGTATCTCAGGCAGCACTGGGACAGGAGAGGGCATCCATATTTCTTCCTGACTCAAGTGCCTAGAGAGTTGGAGGAGCATCTAAATCGCATTGTAGTCAGGCATTGACCAAGGGCTTGGGAGCAGTCTTGGCCAATCACCATGGAGCAGGTGTCTGGTCCATGCAGGAACAGGAGCTCCATGTAAATCAGCTAGATCCTGGAAGTATGGAAAGCTCTTGTGGCTCTGGAAGAGCTAGTTTAGGGAGAAAGATGTAGTTCTTGGACAGCACCACATCGTTAGCTAACTTGAGAAACCAAAGACACCAAGTTTTGAGTCCTTGTTTCTCATCACAAGCAAGATACTCACCTGGGCATAAAAAAGGAGCCTCTCTTTCCTTCCACATTTCATACCAGGTAGGATGAAAATTGGGGCAAATCAACTCATCAGACAAGATCAAGTGCTGTCTTCGGAATGGACATTGCATCCTTGAGTTTGCAAGGACATTTGGAGGTTGTGGGTATCCCCCTCCTGGACCTGTTTGCTACAAAGTATGTCAATGTACTGCTTGCCAGTACAGGAACCTCTAGCTTGGGCAATAGATGAAGTGTTACTAGATTAGTCTGGTCTAGATCTTTTTGGTTTTCCCCATGCTATGATTCAAAGGGTCCTAGTAAAATTCCCTTGGGCTCCAAGTCCTCACATAACTTTGGTTCCCCAATCTTCCTCTTCTCATGGGTCAACCAAGGCTCCTTTCTTTAAGGAAGGACTTACTCCAACAACCAGCTTCCAGGAGGTTTCATCAATAGCTGACTGCAAGGAAACTCTCGACTGTCTCTTGGGAGTGCTAGGCTTTTTGAAGGAATGGAGAAAGGCCATCATTTAGTCCAAGAGACATCTAAATAAGACCCTTGACCTGACAGAATGGTTGGTTTATAGAGGCTGGTGCCATTCCAGAGGTATTTCCTGTTCCCACGCCTCTATATGATTAAATTCTCAATTTACCTCTGCTATGCCAAGGGTTTGTCATTCCCAGCTATCAAGCAATCCAGTGTTAAGGCACAGTGGTTTGGATATCTCCTCTAATACGGACATTAAGGAAACTATACGCTCTTTTCAAATAGATTCCTAAGACTCCTGTAAAAGTCTTGGGGATGGAATTTGGATGTAGTGTTACAGTTCCTGAACATGTCTTCACATGAACCCTTGAATACCTCTCTTAAGTATTTGACAATGAATACCCTATTCTTGTTGGCTTTGGCCTTGGCTGAAAGGGTCAGTCAGGCCTTCTCCTGTAATGTGAGCTTCATGGCAAAAAATGATTTCAGGTCTCAAGCTCTCTGCCTTGTTCTGTTGAAATCCTCAGTCTGTTCCACAAGGGGAACATCCCTCCCTGTTGAAATCCTCAGTCTGTTCCACAAGGGGAACATCCCTCCCTGTCTCGTTGAAATCCTCAGTCTGTTCCACAAGGGGAACATCCCTCCCTGTCTCGTGTAAAATGAATGCTCTCATTCTATATGCAAAGGACTAGGGATCTCAGACATAATGTGAAGAACCTTTTTTGTAGTCCCATGAGGCCAGACATCCACATGTTTAAGAATGCTATGGCTTTCTTCCTTAAGAGCACAAGCCAATCTAGACCCTTCCTATTTATCTCTATTGATGGTCAATTTTCATGATACGAGAGCTGTGGCAACCTCTTTGTTTCTTTAAAAAACCTCTCACTGGAGAAGGCAGTGAACACAACACAATGGGGATGTAACTCAGTATTTGCCTTTTTATCTGTGGGATGCAGAAATTTAATTTGAAGGTTGCCGAGCTCTTTTGCTGTTTGTTTCAGCAGGGGATTTTGTATCAGAAATTATTAAGGTATTTCTACTCTAGTTTTCCTATATGGTTGCAAATTTGTCAAGTTTTGGGGAGTATGAGACTGCCTAAAGTTGGTTAGGCAAGGACCTTCATTCTTTACTGTTGTTACTCTGCAGGCCTAGGTACATGGCCTTTGTCTCATTGTCAACATCTTACAGTGGTTTCCCTTGCAAGGAGCCTCAATTGATTTTCAGAGGTCCTTGTGGGATAATGAATTAGTCTTCAAGTGGCAGCTGTACCAACCAATGGATTCTAATCCTTAGGCGAGCTCTCTCTCTTTCCAAACCGAATATATTTCGTTCTCTGGGGTTTAATTTTTAATTTCTCATACACTTGCCCCCCTCCATTTTCAATGTAGGAATCAGCTATCATAATAGAGAGGTAAGATTTGTTTCATACATACAAATTTTTATAATAATGTATAGTTAATTTTTTTACAGTATAACTAGATGATCTAAGTAAAATTGTGTGTGTTTATTACTCTGCATCTTCCCCCTGGCATGGGACTTTATAACTATCAAACTTTTTTCCCAATACGGGCCTCCATACAGTGCAAACCATTATCTCACAAATTATGGAGCAAAACCTGAGGTGCAGTCGATGGAGGCCGCTGGGTGCCAAGAAGAACCTTAGTTGCTTTCCCATGACCACTGCACTCACAAATGTGCAATGACCTCAAAAAAAGTCTCTCCACCTCAGCCTACATGGATTCTGCTGGGAAGGGACTAACAGATTTAGCAGAATCTATGGCATAACAAGTTGGGTTCTGATTCTATACCAAAGTTAAGGGAGATGCAGCACAGTAGCTTGATCCTGCTCCTGTGCACAGGATGGTGATAAGTGACCCAAATGAGCCCCTGACACTGAGTCAGCATCCATGGGCACTAAAGATGATTAGATATGATCATCTTCACTGACTTTATGCCTCAAAATGTCAGAAGTTGAACCAGCTAGGCTGGTCCTGCTATCTGATTGAGGTGAGCAGGAGCTTGCACTGCTTGTCCCATGAGGAGTAACACCAAGTGGTGCATGCCCTGATTGTGATGGTCATTAGACTGAACATGAACACATACCTTGATGCACTGAGAAAACCCCAAAGAACTATAAATACCTACAGTCCAGGGATAGTGGACTCTTCCTGACATGCTTCTAAAGAAGCACGAACACAGAAAGAGTCAAGGTTAGTGTTCCTCTCCTGAGATGGATGCAAAGGTGATTTGAAGTGATTGTGATCACATACTGATGACTAAGCATGACTGGACTCTTGCAATGTAGATCAATTATGGGTGAACTCATGAACAAATCCTACAATTGCCTGCCCCTCACAACAGGTGCCGGGACTGCCATCAATCTCAACAGAATAGTGATGGCTGGGGATGTCTGAGTCAAAGCAACAGAAACAGGAGAGGCAGTGGACTGAAGTGAGTAACAGGAAACAGCTTGCACCAGCAACCACACTAGCCAAGGAGAAAGTCAATTGATTGCATGGGCTGAGCAAGAGAAGAACAGGTGGACTGCATTCCAGTATAGGCAGCAGGGGTTAAGGCAGGCACAAAGAGAGAAAGAGGAGGTGAGAACAGCAATGAGTTGCTCTCAGGTCAATAGTCACAGGTGACATGAATCTAGGACACACTTTAACCATAAATCAGAACAAACAAATAAGCCAAAATCATGCAGTTATCAACCATTCAGAAAAAAAAAACTCAAGTAAAAAAAAAAGCTTCAGCAGCCATGATGCCTAGTCTTCAGAATGTCCATACAGCAAGGTGCTTGAAGAAAGACTAGACAATGTTTACCAAATGAGTGGGAACTCTCCCACCACCCTCATTCACCTGATGCTGGTTACCTAGCTTCAATAACCTAACCAGCTTTTGCCAAAGGTATATCCACATAAAAGACTGGTTCATATTCTTACAAGAACAAATACTGTATTACAGTACATTACTATGAAAAACTATATGACCTCTTTCTCATAAAAAAATAAAGCACACTCTTAAGTCATATAGCAAGAAAAAAAAGTAAGTTTTCTTTGTCTCTTTTTCTCTCAAAATAATTATAATGGATGCTGACCATCATACTTCTTCATTCTTCATGACTAAAACTGATGATGATACTGATAGTAACTATTTACGTAATACCATGTGATACTGTTGAGTCAAATGAATGGTAAAGGCACTACTGCAACCTGTTAGGTTATATAACTGGATCATTAGAATATTCATACATTTCAGGTGAGCTTGGAACAACTCTGGCTTTTAATTCATTAAGATGTTTTTGAAGGTTTGTAAACTTTCAGTGACTTTTAAACTACATTTCATAAATGGAATACGTTAAATAACTTGTCCTTATGATTTTGTGCAACTATACTTTTTAAAGTTTCTATAATGTCCATATTGATTTTTTCTGTCTTTCACACTTAAAGCAAGGAATTTGGGCTCTTTGGTTGGGCATACTCTTTATCATCCCCACAACTTTTGTATTTTGAACTAAAGTTCACAGAAAAAAGTGAAATATCAAATTACCATTAAGACACTTGTTTGCAATGATGATACCTGCTGGAAACTGATCTACACAAAACTGGGTGAGTTAACATGTGTCAAATATGATGGCCAGTTGTGATAAATTTAAAATGTTGCATGGTGTAATCAATCAAATATTGTGTAATATGGAGTTTTCATAACTGTTATTTAACCACCTCTGTCTGCACATACTGAATTCAGATACATGGGACTACTAGAATAATACTTACCATACCACTACCTATGTCAAGTATTCTTGAAGAGTTTGTTAAATCACAAAGTTCTTTGACATACTGAACCATTGCTGTAACTTCATGTTTCTTTTTAGGTGACATCCCCTTACAAAGCTCCTTAGGCAAAGTAAGTTCCTGGGGTAACTTTCTTGCAATATATCCATGCTGGTTAGTGCTAATCCATTGCTGAAGTGACAATTCTTTGCACTGCTTAAGAAACTCTTTCAGGGAAGAGGGCCAATGTACCTGCCAATAAAAACAAAATTTGAAATAATCTCAATAAACCTAAAAACTATTTGTTCTTGTGTGGATACAAACACTGAACATGCACGGACTGGCCATATACTAACCAAACAAGGATGGTGCCGAGGCAGAGATTGGAGAGAGGAGATGCCCATTCTCACCAACTGACACTACCCATTGCTCTCCTGCCCACAACCTAGAGTAGACATTTTTTCTTATGCTCACTCTTTGTGTGTGCTAGCTGATCCCTTTGCATGACTCTTGTGCTTTGTTTGTAATATATCCATCCTAAGTGCATACTTATTTTACTGATGACCTTTTGTGTCTGAAATTGCTCGTTTTTTGTATGTTTTCTTGGTGCTTTTGAGCCTACAGTTAGTTCTTTGTCTTGATGCAGAAAGACAAGACCAACGCTGTTGTATAGATTGTGGTAAACCTTGCAATCGTTTTATGTCAACTATTCAGTAGATCCACACAGTGTGTTTCTTGAAGGGAAAAAGAGTGGACTCATCATTCCCATCATGAATGTGTTTTATGACCTTCACCACAGAGGTTAATTTTATGGGAAGTGGAGATGGCAGCCTAAGAGGGACACTTCATCTAGCGAAGATCTTATGACAAGTCCTTCCAGAACATTCTCCTACCCTATGGCAATCCCCCTTCCCCACTCTCCCAGTGTTTCCCCTTCTGAGAAGACTAACTTGCAGTTTGTGATGCCACCTACACCTTCACCAGATGAGGAAGCAGAGAAAAACCTAAAATCTGTACAGCAGCTGAGAAAGGTATAACCTTCCTTAAGCATTCTGGGTTTGCCTTTTCTATCAATGTTTTTAGACTCCTTGGCTGGGAAGCAAGGTGAGTATCTGTTCAATCTCACCCAAAGAAAGTTCAAGTTATCAAAAGACTTAAAAAGAAAATTTACATCAATCAACACATTCCAACAAAGCAAAGAAAATGAATAAGGTGAATACATTGATTGATGCAATAGGAAAACGAATGCCTAAAGCAGGTAAACTATGTAGTGTGTGGTATAGCATTGTAAATCCACAAAACCTGATTAGGAAATGCTATGCATGCCACATACCTACTCATCCTACATGTGCAGAAGCCCAGCAAATTAAAAATAAGGACACAAGAGTATTTTGCTTAACATGTCTAGTATGGATAGACAAGGTTATTAAATCAAGACAATGTACAAATTGTGGAGGATGAAGAAGAGGAAAATGGAAAAGAAGAAGAAAATAAGATTGAAGAGATGGAAAAAAAATAATGGAAACAAAGAACAGGATAAGAGTATGGCTGCAGAGAAACTCACAGATTCTACATATGAGACAATACGGCAGCATACATATGATGAAATAAATTATGACATGATAACTCAAAATAAAATCCCAAAGAGGCTGTACCCAGATCTTCATATTGATGGGAAAGAGCAAGAAAAAAAAAAAAAAAGAAAAAGACAGTATGCACCCTTTTGAAAAGAGGGAATTGCAGATTCGGTGAAAGATGTTATTACAAGCATCATAAGATATGTCACAATTATGAGATTTATGGCAAAGTGCATATCTAGACAGCTATGAGGAGGAATGCAGCGATCTACATCCAAAAATATGTAAAAACTGGAGAAGGAATGGATGTATGTTTAATAAAAAATGTAGATATATGCATCCTGTAGCCATGAAGAATAAAAATCAAAATCAAATACATATCAAAAATCATGGTAAAAATGAAGCAAATAAAGAAAGGAACAAAGAACATGTGATGAAGGAAAAAAGCAAGCCAACAACACGTTATGAAATGTCAGCACCGCGATATGAGGCATCAGCACCTAAATATAGTGCAAGGAACAAGCAATGTATCTATGATGCTAGGGGATGGTGCAGATATGGAGATAAATGCAGATATATGCACAAAATGAATAAATATGAAGATGGAAGATCAAATATAATGGAAAAGTTGGATTTTTTAATGTATGAATTTCTGGAAATGAAGAAAAGAACAACATATCAGAACAGGAAAGAGACATGGGAAAATCCTTATTGTTACCCACATTAGATAATGGGGATAACACGCAAACCATCATAGTGATGAATGCGCAGGGTTTAGTTTCGAGTAATTCAAAAAGAAAGAAAGAGTTCTTAGAAGAACTAACCCAAAGTGAAAAAATAGAAATAATGAATATAAGTGAAACCCGGTATTCCCAAGAGACTGGTAATGATGATCAGATAAAGGGTTTCCAAACTTATAGATCAGATAGAAAAAATAGGAATCAAGGGGAAACTGCGATATATGGGAGAGACATTAATCAAGGGAAAATCTGTGAGAAATATAGTAACAGAATGTGAATTAATAGCGGTAGAATTTGAATCTGAAAAATTAGTGAACATCGTAATATACAGACCCCCTAATACTAAAGAGTTTGACTTAATAATAGACAAATTGGATGATATATGTAGAAATCACAAAGACTGGACTATACTCCTATCCGGAGACTTTCGTAGATTGGAAAGAACGAATAGGAGACTGTGGTTGTATTTATACATATAAAAAGGAGAGTAATAGTAGTGCAGAAGATAAGACGCAATTTGAAAAGCTATTAGATATGCTACTAGGACATAACATTCAGCAAATAAGTCACCTGCCAACAAGAAAGGATAATATTTTAGACCTAGTATTTGTGAACAAGGTGAACTATGTTAAAGAAATAATAGTGTATAATACGAGTACTTCAGGCCATAATGTCATAGAATTAACAGTCCATTCCAAAGCACATGAAAACAGAGATAAGCAAGAGACGAAAAAATGGGAAGGATATGGAAAATACAATTTCTATAGTAAGAGTATAAAATGGTCAGAAATAAATGAAGAATTAAACAAAGACTGGGAAAACATATTCGTAAGTGATAATAGGCTATACAGGTAAATACGGATATATTATATAAAATATTAGAGAAAATAGTGGAAAAATATATACTGAAGAAGAAAAGTAAACATTAGTCATGCATACCAAGAGACAGAAGGATCTTGTTCCAGATAATCAGAAAGTGGAAAAAAGGTCTTGCAAAAGAAAAGAATGCCCGGAAAGTGATGGAACTAAAAAGTACGATAGAAAATGCAGAACAAAAGATTATACAATCAAAAGAAAATTAAAAATGGGACTTAGAAGAAAAGACCCTACAAAATATCAAGGAAAACCCCAAAATATTTTACTCATATGGCTATAAAAAGATGAATAAAAGAAGAGTAAAAATAGGCCCTCTAACAATTGAAGGGTGATTAACGAATGAAAAAAAGGAAATATGCAACATATTAGCAGAAAGATATGAGAGAATTTGCACCTAGAATTGATAATGAAGATAATGATACAGAAATAAGAGATGAAAATAATGAATATTTATCAGACAGATATTAATGAAGCCAATATTGTGCAGGCTATTAATGAAATTAAAAATGGATCAGCAGCTGGACCAGACGGCATCCCT
Source organism: Macrobrachium rosenbergii (assembly GCF_040412425.1). NCBI lineage: Eukaryota > Metazoa > Arthropoda > Malacostraca > Decapoda > Palaemonidae > Macrobrachium > Macrobrachium rosenbergii. The sequence continues at coordinate 96,431,145 of NC_089752.1, forward strand.
GCCATTTTATTAAAGAAAGTAGTTCACTCTATCACAAAGCCACTCGCAATATTATTAAGACAAAGTCGCAAAGCCACTCAAAATATTATTAAGACAAAGTGTAGATACAGGCAAGATTTATGATGAACTTAAATTAGCATATATTTCCCCTATTTTCAAAAGTGGATGAAGACTAGAGGCAGGTAATTATAGGCCTGTGAGTCTAACATCACATATTATGAAAGTGTATGAAAGGGTAATGAAGAAAAATATAATGAAACATTTAATGAAAAATATATTGTTTAATATAGGACTACATGGTTTTGTACCCGGAAAAAGTACACAAACCCAACTGTTAGTCCACCATGAAAACATATAAAAATATGATAAACGAAAAAGATACAGATGTGGTTTACCTAGACTTTGCAAACGCTTTTGACAAGGTAGACCATAATATATTAGTGAAAAAAATTAGGAAACATAATTTTGTGGACACAGTAGGAAGATGGATAAAAGAATTTTTGCAAAACAGATAGTAATTGCAAACAATGAGAAATCGGATGAAGCTAAGGTAATATCCAGTGTGCCACAAGGTACAGTGTTAGCAGCATTGCTGTTTGTTATTATGATTGCAGACATAGACAGTAATGTTAAGGACTCTGTAGTGAGAAGTTTCGCCGTTGACACAAGAATAAGTAGAGAAATTACTTGTGATGAAGATAGGAACTCATTACAAAGAGACCTAAACAAAATATATGAATGGGCAGAGGTAAATAGGATGGTATTTAACTCTGATAAATTTGAATCAATAGATTATGGTGATAAAGAAGGAATGCTGTATGCATATAGGGGACCTAGTAACGAGACAATCACAAATAAGAAAGCAGTTAAAGACCTTGGTGTGATGCTGAATAGGAATATGCTATGCAATGATCAAACAGCAATACTATTGGCAAAATGCAAAACAAAGATGGGAATGTTGTTATGGCACTTCAAAACAAGAAAAGCCGAACACATGATTATGCTTTATAAAACGTATGTATGTAGTCCACTTGAATATTGCAATATGATATGGTACCCACACTACCAAAAGGATATTGCACAAATAGAGAGAGTACAAAGGTCCTTTACAGCTATAATAGAAGAAGTTAAGGACCTTGACTACTGGGAAAGACTACAATTCTTAAAATTATATAGTCTCAAAAGGAGAAGAGAATGCTATGTGATAATACAGGCATGGAAACAGATAGAAGGAATTACCAAAAACACCATGGAGCTAAAAAATATCAGAAAAAGCAAGCAGATGTGGATTAATAGTGCCCAAAACTATACCAGGAAAACTAAGGAAAGCATACAGGACATTAATCCACTACGCACCAGCATCAATAATGCAGCGTCTACTCAATGCATTACCAGCTCATCTGAGGAACATATCAGGAGTGAGCGTAAATGTGTTTAAGAATAAGCTCAACAAATATCTAAGCTGCATCCCAGACCATCCAAGATTGGAAGATGCAAAATATACCGGAAGATGCATCAGCATTTCTCTGGTATACATCAGAGGTACTTCGCACTGAGGAACCTGGGGCAACCCGAACGAACTGTAAGGTAAGGTCTCTCTCCTCACCATGTCTCTCCCCCAAGAAGTACCCCTGCTGGTGGCCAAGATGGTGGAGGTTCTCATCTCCCCACCAATCTCTGTCTCAGCCTTCGCCAACCCCTGGCACCTCTTGTGAGAGCTTGAAAGTTAATGCCAAGAAAGGTTGCTACTCTCCTTCACCACCTCATCTTCGTCCTCATCCAACTTGTCAGACCCTGGCTCCTGATGTTAAGAGAACTTGCCTCCTTATCACTGCTCCTCTCCCAGGTGGTGGAGCAAATCCAGTTGGTCCTTGTCCAGTGACAGACACTTCTGAAGAGCTGCTCACCATCTCCCCTCTCTCCAACAGGATCAGAGCCTCAGGTTCTCAAGGAGACTCCAGGCACCATAGGCATTCCTGCCCCTCTCACCATTCTCAGGGCAGACCCTCCTCAAGGGAGGATTGCTCCTCTGAGAACCATTACTGCTACTGGAGGAGCAGATGGGATCACTGATCTCTCCTTACCATCACTCAGTCCACAGACTGGAGTGTAGGGAGTCTCATTACTTTCTTGCGAGCTCTTGTGGTAGGTTAGGTTGTGTTATTCCCCATTCAAGGCAGTCTTGCATTTCTCCCAGGGTACAGAGACATCCCCCTCCTAGGAGAGGTCTACTCTTGCATCCCCTCTCGGATGAGATCCTTGTTCCACCATGGAGAACTGCCACATCAAGATGTTCCTTCCCCCGATCCCACCCCAACCAAATCTACGTCAGCAATCAATCCCATTGGTACGGAGCCAGTCATCTATACTTTCCCCACCCAGGGTGCAAGAACAGGAGTGGGAGCAGAGATCTGTGATTCTATGATTCCTTCTGCGACAGGAGAAGTCTCCCACTAGCATGACCTGGTAGGCAACAAGGCTTCAGAAGGCCCTGCTGTTTCTGAAACTCTACACCTGGACCTGGAGCAATGGTTCCAAGAGGTCATGTCACTCACTCATGAGCTTAATGATCTCGGGGAGGCAGCCTTTGCTTCAGCTTTACCAGTGATCTCTCAGAGCAGGTAGTGAGTTCAGCTCTGGAAGCAAGATCATTGGTAAGGCTACCTTGGTCAGAGCCTCTCTGTAGCATTTTTGCAGAGGTGAACTCAATGATCTCTGGATCAGCTGGTTCCCTGACAGCCAGCAGATCAGGAAAGCTATTCCCCCCATTGTTATCCACATAGAATGATTATGTTCCGGAGGGTGCAGACTACTTGCCCCTCTGCCTTGATTCGGCACTGTGCTAGCTGATGAACAATGTCCCATGAGAGAAATTTGGTAAACAAGGCCTCAATTTCAACTTCATGGAGTTGAACATAACAAAGACTGTAATGATGTCTGCACTCCATGTTACATCTTGGCTAGATATGTAGCAGGGTGATGTGTTCACTACAGTGATGAAAGGGTTGCTCCTGAACTCTTCGTTAAGGGCAAGGAGACTAATGGTGCTAGGTGGGAAGTCCCCCACCTTCATAGCCCACCAGATCATCAACCTTTAGGCCAACATTATGCGCTGGAGGAGGGACTCATTCTTCTCCCTCATGTCAAAGCATTCAAGCATGAGCCCTAACAATTATTCTCTAGAATTTCAAAGAATTAGGAACTCTGAAATGACTCTGAAATTTGATTTGGGAAAATCTGAACCATACAACTACAAATTTTCCCTTGGAGAATGTTCTGAGGCACTCTCCTCAAGTGAATCCACAGCTCTAGGTGAGGATACAATTATATGAAATGCTTAAACACCTCCCAGATGATGCCAAAAAATATTTACTCAAGATTATAAACAAAATATGGGAAACAGGAATTTTACCAAAGGACTGGAAAATATCCATAAGTGTTCCTATTAAAAAGCCTAATAAAGTTGCTTCCCAAGCCACCAGCTTACTCGCTGTGTGTGTAAGCTAATGGGGAAAATGATAAATACTAGACTAGTTTGGCACCTGGAAACCAAAGGATTAATATCACCATTTCAATTTGGTTTCAGGGAAATCCGCTCCACCCTTGATCCCCTGCTGAGGCTGACCAACCAAATCCAGCAGGGATTCGCCAAACAGTGTCAGACCATCGGCATATTTTTTGATTTAGAGAGAGCATATGACACTACCTGGAGAACTGGCATCATGAAACAATTGCACAAGATGGGCATATGTGGAAGAATGATCAGGTTTATATATTCCTTTTTAACAGACAGATTTTTTAAGGTAAGAATGGGAAACTCCCTCTCCCAACCTTTTATGCAGGAGGAAGGAGTTCCCCAAGGAAGCGTTTAAAGTTTAACCCTTTTTTCAGTGGCAAGAAATAGTGTGGTTGAAAAAATCTTGCCCCGTTAAATGCTTGCTTTTTTGTCGATGACTTTGCAATATACTGCACAGGATATGATTCCTTGTCTGTATGGAAACATTTGCAAAGTTCTATTAATGCTATTACTAAGTGGACTGATGAGAATGGTTTCAAATTCTCCTCTTCCAAAACAGTTGCAGTAAGATTTACCAGGTGCCGGTGGTGGAAGAGGCTCCCACACTTAGTCTAAAAGGGTCTATCCTTCCTTATGAAAATGAAGTAAAATTTCTGGGGATGACTACTGACCATAAATTAACATGGGCCAGCCACATAAATGCCCTAACGATTAATGTTAAACAATCTTTGAATATTTTAAAGATTGTTTCTGGATTTAGTTGGGGGGCTGATAAGAAGTCCCTTCTGAGGCTATATGACTCTGTGTCAATCTAAGCTAGACTATGGCTGTTAAATTTATTCCTCAGCTTGTAAAACCAAGCTAAAGGAACTGGATGTTATACACAACATGGGGTAGAGAAATGATCAGGGGCTTTTAGAACTTCGCCTATTGAAAGCATGTGCATTGATACAAATCATTTTCCCCTTGATCTAAGAAGGCAAGAGCTAGGGTTGCGATACGTGGCTAGAATGAAAAGTTCTCCCAAAAATCCCTCCTTTCAAGTACTAAAGGAAACAGACTCTCGAAGTTTTTCTTGTACAAGAGCTTCTAAACCAATCCAAATTTGACTGAATGAGGATGTTAGGAATAATCATGTTAAATGCTAGAAAGTCCTAGAAGTAGAATATCCTGTAAATCCTCCATGGCTTGTTCCAGAAGCATTAGTATGTAAGAAATTGTTTAACAAAAAGGACGGCACTGAAGAAGAGATTAGGGGAAAATTCTTAGAGCACGATGTTACCCATGCTAATTATACAAAGATCTACAGTATACAGATGGATCAAAGTCAGATAGTGGTGTTGGTTACGCTGTTATCCTTGGTGATACAGCATACACAGCTAAATTACCCGACTCTTCATCAACATTTACTGCCGAATTAACAGCCATGGTCTCTGCCCTAGATTTAGTTTTTCAAAGTAGTGACACTAATTTTGTCATATACTCAGATTCTAAAAGCACATTAGAAACTATTAAAAAATTTAATAGCTTCCATCCTGTAATTCAAAAAGTTCAGGAGTGGCTTTTTCATATTTATTGTCGGCATAAACCAGTCTCTTTCTGTTGGGTCCCTTCTCATGTGGGGATTCACCGAAATGAGATGGCAGACAGGGAAGCGAAAGCTGCTAGTATTTTATCAGAAACCACTTTCAGAAAAGTGCCTCATACTGACCTAAAAGGTCCTATTAGATCTTGTTTTAAGTAAATGGCAAGAAAGGTAGACTTCTCCTCTTCTTGCCAATAATAAAAAATATAGAAATATTAGAGATAATATACTGCCATGGTCTTCGTCATTCCAGCTTGACGGACAAACAGAGGTTATTTTAACCTCTGTTTGGGCATACTTGCTTAACCAATCAGTTTATTTTAGAAGGAAGCAGCCCTCCAGAGTGTGCCTACTGTGACAAGACACTAACAGTGGCACACAATCTGGTGGTCTGCCCCAGATATTTCAACGAAAGAGAAAGATATTTCCAGGGTAAATCCCTCTCGGATAATTTGGGAGATGAGGCAGATATTTCTGCTGTCATCTTTTTTTTTTTTAAGTGTATAAAAATTTTTTAACGATATTTAATTTTTTTCCTAATATATATATTACATCATACAGAATTTTAATGACATTAAATTATGTATTATATATATCACATCATTCATTAAACTTCATATCTTTATTTTATTTATTGGTCACATCGCCTCATTTTATTTATTAATCATTTCCTTCACTAACTCAAAAATTCATTTACCTCAACATAATGTATTTTCTCTTCTTTACGGTGCTGAATGGCCTTCTTGGCCACAGTGCCTGGGTTTTTGCCCTAAATATCATACATCCATCCAAATCATCAATAAATAAACTATTTCTAACTCCACTTGGTGTATTGCTTTTGATGTTACTGACTGCTAGTAGGAATAACATACTGCTTAACACACTTTCTTGTGGAACATAATTTTCTAATTTGCAGATATCTTAAGTAACTATAGTATGTACAGTATATACTACCTTAAAGAAGCTGCATGCCTGCCTGTTAGGTCTATGTGGCCCAGCTGTTAGTACAGTACCAGGGTGTAGGCCCAAGCTGAGGATACGAGTACCTGCTACTATGTTGATTGGCACCTCTTTAGGTCAAGGCCATGAAGCCAGGCACATCAGAGAAATCTACAGTTTGCCAGTTTTGGGAATGGGAAACTTGGCTAAGAGACTGCACGAAGTTTGCTAAACCAGTGAGGAGGAGCTAGGATGAGGATAAATGCTGTCTTATCATCAAATCCTTCAAGGGTTTCTTGAGAGCCATAGCTAAGTCCCATGCTAGAGGTCTCAAAGTTCTTTCAAAATGTTGTCACAAACATTTTAATCAAGCAGAAGCAGCTAAACCTATCCATTTTCATTCAAGTAACGAGGACAGTATCAACAGACATGGATAACTTCCTCAGCCCTCTAAATACATCAGAAATTCAGCTAACATGGGAATGGTGTAGGAATTATTGAATGGCACCACTTTGCTTGGTACAGTTTATTTGTTGACTCTTTCTGGTGCAGCAATAGCCCCTGCAGAAAATCCTTCAAGATGTTGCTTTATAACCTCCAGGTGTGTAATTGGGAGGGTCCACCATTAGGTTCAGAAAATCAGGAATCCAAACATGCTGTGGCCATGATGATGCTACCAAGACCATTATAACATATGGCAATGCTTCAAGTTTCTCCAGCATTGGCCAAATGAGAAAGAGTGAGGGAAAAGTGTAAACCTCCAAAATGTTCCAGGGAGCCATAAAGGCATCTTTTGTCCACAAACAACAAATTAGGAGCTAATTGTTGAAGTTAATGGTAAGCAAATAAAAAAAAGAGGTGTGCCCCAAAACTTTCACAATTCCCTTCACCTGGAAGTGTGCAGGGAATTAGGGAAGCTTAGAGTCCTACCTCTTTTTGATCCAGTAGGGAGAAATAGGTTCTTTTACTCATGATATATGCCAGGACCTTGTGCTTTCTTGTGATAAACCTCAGAACAAGGGTGGCATTTCTTCCTCTGCACAAACATAATATCTCTACTGCTGGTTCACTGAAAGACAGAAATTTTGTGTATAGGTATGGTACGGTGGTTGAGTGGTCCAAAATTATACTTAAAAACTGCTGAACAAATTATGAACAAAAGTCTGGAGACCTAAGAGTACTTCTATGCATTCAAGGAAATTTATGTGGCTTTCCACTTCTCCCTTGGACCATCTCCCTGATGCAGCCAAATTTGACATGCAAGTACCCCATCTCTCCTTTGAGGCATCTGTGAAGAAGACATCTGTGAGGCCAACAATCATGGTCTAACAAGACATCTTGTGATAATGGTATGGGATGATCTTTTTAGGCCTCAATGCTGACCAGGTGGCACTGAGTTGCAATTGTGCAGACCAGAGAAAACGAATGTAAGGGACCAGCCTTGCTAGAGATCAATCTCAACCAAGAACCATCTGGTTGAACTGGATGCTGAAGGAAGACCTAGAGGACATCATGGAAACCTCTTACTATGTCCAAGGTTAGAAGAATTAAGGCAGTCATTGTGTTTATCTACTGTAGATATGTAGATAGCTGTCCTAAAAGGATGTAGGTCTGACTTCTCTTAGTTGATAACTAGGCCTAGGAACTGGCACAGGTCAGTGAGAGATGGTGAAGTGCTACTGATGCTTATGCATTGAGAAAGCCAACACTTTTGAGTTGTCCAAATATCTCGGCAAACCCTGATTAAGAGCCCAAATTGTGAAAACCTGTGGGACCACAAGTAAAAGCATGGGGCTCTGAATTATCTGACGACAAGAAGTAACCCATTGAAGCTATGGTTCCCATTGGGAAGGGAGTTAGAAGATCACAGTTAAGGACTTGAGGATTACAAAAAGACAACTGTAGAACCTTTGTAAGTCTACCATCACCTCATCTATGCTTGACTTCATCATCACCTCAGTGTCTAGAGCAAAGAACGCCTCTGTTCCCTCATCATATGACTGGAAAATTATTGGTTCCTCATCATATGACTGGAAAATTATTGGTCCTGATATTGATGGGGGGAGGGTGTTAACTACAAAATGGGAAACTGGCAACCTTCCTTGAGGGTTGACACAACCCATGGATCTGCTATGATCTTCTGCCAATACCACCAGCTGAAGACAAGCCCCAGTGGAGATGGTCAAGTTGTAGATGGACAGAAACTTCATATTATGCAACCAAGGAGTTTTTCTAGCTATATTTTTTGCCTCTACCCTGGCAAAAGGATGAGTTCCAAAAGTAAGGTTCTGGGTGCATTTTCAGGAGACTTATGAGGCCTACTTCCTTTAAAATAAAGAAGAGCAGTATGAGTAAAGTCTTTCTATCACCTGGAGTGTATGCTACAACTGGAACCAGGGTTGTGCTGTCCAGGGATCTCACAGCATCCCTGGTTATATTTGCCATCAAGTCTCTGAGATTTCTTTGACCAAACTGACTACAAACAGGTCCAGGTCCCTTGTGTCTGCTGTTTTTAGGGCATCATATCAGACAGCCTAACAGGAAGAGCATCCCTCTTCTTATTTATAAAATTTTCAGAGAAACTCAAGAATCTTCATGATTAAAAAGAATGTTCAGTCAAAAGACCTAACAAGTCCTAGCCTTGGCAAATTTCCTAAAAGAGTTGAAAGAGGGTCTTCCCAAGATCTGACTGGTTGTTCCTAAGACCTATTCTTGCCTGTTAGCAAGAATTAAAACTCGCTCAGGAACTTCTCACTTGTGCCTGCTTTATGTGAGACAGAACAGAAGACACTGGAAGAAAACGTGACACATCTCTGGTCACTGCATCTAAATCTAGAGGAGGCATCAGTGCACAAGATGAGCAACTGGCCTATTAACAGAAACAGCTTGACCTTGCTTCCAGTAATGAAAAGGTGTTGGGAGTAATCACTGGCTTAACAAAAAACAGCCTTGGAGCCTCTACCTTCCATTCTGCTTGCTGCTTTGTTTAAAATAGCACCTACTACCTCAGCTATAAGGAGTTCCAGGCCTTAAGGAAGCTCATAAAATTTATTTGTTAAGCTAAGAGCAGCAGCTAAGACTAATTTTGGAGGTAGAGACAGCCTCTAAAAATTACATGTCTGAATCCATTCTAAAACCAGGTTTAAACATGTCTAAAAATGTCTTAAATGTCTTTTCTCTGCTACAGGGGTCTCAAAAGTTTTTAAAGGTGCTAAGAGGTTTAATAACATGAGTGTGATGAAAAATACACCACCATGGAACTAGATGTCAAAGTCCCACTGATGTCCAGTTCAGAAAGAAAAAGATATATGGATCTTACCATTTATCTTTTCCCACAAAAATAGCCAAGGTGCTATATCAAACAGAATGAGGATTTTGCTGCGTCAGTGCTGAGTCTTGAAGATTGGATGCAATTATAAGATTAATAAGTGTATAATTTATGAGACACGAAATGGATATAATTTATTGTAATTGTCATTGGGGTAAGAATGGCAAAAGTTTTCTTGGCCTATATACAACTTTTAATATTAGGTACATCACACTTGAAATTTAGCCTCATTCACCTCCACAAGGGAGATTTAGCAGATTTATGAATACAGTGGGTCCCCGCTAGCTCGTGGATCGGCAATCATGCTGTCAGTCAACTGTGGGTTTTTCTTTAGAACTTACCTCCAAATGTATTGCAGAAAATTCACAAATTTGGAAATGTTTTCATAGAGCAATATCCAATAATTACTGTATTTTCATTTTATTTTCATGACTAAATAAATTTTTTTATAAAAAAATTATTTACTAATTTTCAAATATTAATGTAAACACAGCAAAATATCAGAAAAATGCTAAATTCAAATCCCACAAAATCACAAAACAGCTCACCAATGTAAACACCTCATTTCTCTCTCTCTCTCTCTCTCTCTCTCTCTCTCTCTCTCTCTCTCTCTCTCTCTCTCTCTCTCTCTCTCTCTCTCTCTCTCTCTCAGTATACATATATTTTCATTTCCTTTAATGAAAAGGCATAGCAAAATATCAATAAAATGCTAAATTAAAATCCCACAAAATTATGAAGCAGCTTATCAGTGTAAACACCTCATTTTAATCTCTCTCTCTCTCTCGCTCTCACTTTCTCTCTCAGTATACATCTCAATTAAGATTTGAAACTCAAGGGGGGGGTCATTTTTGCACTATGATATTGAAACTTGCACATTGTATTCATCTATATGCACAGAATACCTCAGCCAAGTTTTGTCTCCCTGAGTTGAATAGTTTTTTTTTTTTCATGTTTTTGGTTGTTTTTTCCTCTATTTTCAAAAACTATCTCCTCCCTTATTTATGAATCAATTTGAAAAAATTAAAAACCAGCGTAAAGCTTATAGTATATAAAAGATAAAAACCCATGCAAATTTCACAGTTGTCTTTTGTTTTATGTCATAAAAAAGTTTTGGAAAAAAAAAAAAAAATTCTCATTTTATAATTTTTTTTTTTGCGATATGAAAAATGTAATGGGTTTTTAATTTCTACAATTATCCAGAATTATAATACTTTTTGAATTTTCAAAATTGGTTCATAAATAAGGAAGTAGTTAGCATTTGAATAAAAAAAAATGCTAATTTGAGAAAAAGCAGTTTAAAGTTTCGGTGTACTCACATTTGTTGGTAAAGCTGAAGTGGGAAGTGTACAAGGCTCCTGGTCTCTCTCTTATAAAAAGATATCCCCTCTTTTAGACATTGCCTATTTTTCTGTTGTTGTATGGGGGGGGTTTCATAGCATGCCAGACTACTCATTGTTGCCAGGTTTGGTACTCTAACAGGCTCCTGGCTGATATGCATCTCCTCTGCTTTCATATACTTTTTTCTTCTTTGCCGGTGGAGCAATGGACATGCTCTTTCTTCTTTTTTCTTTTACTGCAAGAGTTTTCAAACACTGTTTTGTTGCATCCTTCATGACTGGGATCAATGAGCCAGCAATGTATCCTATATTGTGTTCAATTGCTGCAATATGGTAGGCACAAGTGGCAGTATCTTTTCCGTGATATCTTACTTTTGGGCACTTGGCCCATACTTTACTGTTGAAAGCCTCGTTCATATTTTGAGTACGGCCCTTCCTGCATTTGCTAAAGAGATCGTCGGTTGCAACTCTCTCAAAACACTGACGGACAAGTGTCATTTCTTCTTCATTCAGTCTGAGTTTTACTTTCATTTTATCATGACTTCTTGGTTCCCTATTTTTTGCAATATCTTGCTGATAGAAACAGTAGCTCTTCTCCCCTTCTGGGCACAATGAATGATCGTGTTTGTCATCAGTGCTTGTTAGATGAAGAAATATGGCCATTATTTCCCTTCTCATGGCACCAATCGGGTCATCAGGATCTTTGGCACCTCTCCTTACAGCACAACCGTAATATTTGCTGCACTTCATACAATTATTTTCACTCGACTTATCTTTTCCACCGAGAGTACTGACAAAGGTAATTCTTTCTTTTCCATTTTTCTTTGTCACTCTTTTTTTCACACACTTCTTTTTCAGTTCCTCTAAAAGATGTTTGAGTCTTTTCTGTACATGATTTATGCATTCTTCTTTTATCACTGGAAACATGGTGCCATATGGACCAGTTCCTCCATTCATTTCTCGTAATGCTTTATATCCTTTTCCATCATCATCTCCTACAAACACTCTATATCTAAATTTCCTTTCTAAGGATCTTCCCCATATTGCAACAGCAGCATCCACTTCCATTTTCCCAGAATATTCATAATAATTCTTCTTGCATTTTCCAGAATCTTTATGGGCCTGCATTTTAGCCCTATGTTCTTCTTCTGTTATCAACGTTTTCTTTAGTTTTCCATCAATATTATTACAAGCATTGCAATTCTTTGAATATATTTCTGCATCAATGACAAATCCCGTATAGGCTTCTGTCAATATGCCCATGCCAACTGAAGATGTAAAACCCCTCTTCATCCATGTACCACCGTACATAACTTCGATATCCAAAACCCCATCTTCATCATGTTTGAAGCCCATTGCTTCGTAATGTTTGAAAATTCCTTTGTCAACTTCTGCAATAACTTCATCATATTGCTTCTTGGCGATAGTTTCAACATAATTCTTATAACGCTTGTAGGTATTACATGCAAGTTGTGTGGCACCCATGACACTTGTCATATTATTCAGGGCTGCGAGCCCTCCCCCATTCAATATATTCTGATACACAAATGAAGCAGTAGCTTCACCAATATTATTAGTTTTCAAATTTTCTACCTTTTTCACTTTAGAATAAACAATGTTTTCCGGTTCTGCACATTTACACTTAGTAATCAAAGTAACATCCAAACTCTCTCTCTCGAAATCAAGTTCAATTTTTCCGCCGTAATCAAAGTAACATCCAAACTCTCTCTCTCGAAATCAAGTTCAATTTTTCTGCCACAATCACTGCATATGACTCTTTCATTGAAACATCTCATTGTCTTTTTTGATATGCAAATTATTTCATCATCATCATTGTGTTCACTTTGTTTCACCATACTCTGTTCTTTTTCACTCATATATTCTTGCAAGAGTTTACCACGCAGTTCAGCCCCAGAACAAACACCTGGTGTATCGCACGTGTCGCCATCCACACAAACACTTGTTGCGTCATGATTCGTATTACTCATGCTATCAGGGCAAATTGTATCATCTTCATCATCTGATAGCACTAACGAAAAGTCCTCCTCAATATCATCAAATAAGCCCACAGTCTCACTTATATTAGTAGGAGTCTTGTAGGACATATTTGTAGGAAAAATAATGTTTTTCATTTCACACACACGCGAGGGCCCAGCTCCTGAGGGGGATTCCACGTTGCCATTTTCCGTCTCGCTATTTCTTTTCATTTCCTCAAGTTTCTGTCTTCTCTTTCTGTGCAAAGCTTGCATGGTTTTTGCAGACACTAAACGCATCTTAGACCACTTCTTCTTAGGCATGATTAGTAGCCAAAAACTCGCAAAAAGCACAAAAAAACAGCACATGCGCAGAGACACACCCACTTACAATATTGATTGGGTGAACAATGTTGAGTGTTGTGAACACTGAACAGCTAGCTACGGTGCCCACTGAGCAACCAAGCTTACGTCGATGCCAGAAGGAAAAATATCATACCATAAAAAGCAAAATACAATTCAATACCAAAGCAAATAACTGCAAAACAACTAGGTCAGTGGATGTTATGGCTAACATGTAGAGTCTGCTGTCAGCATATGCACGCACGAAATTGCATCTTTTACCTACTAAAATGCTTCAGATTGCTTTCATCTTTCGTCTGGCAACAGTACACACCTCTAGACTGCTGGGGCGCGGGAAAATTAAAATTCATGTTTTCGACCCAAAAATCGAGTTTCTTCCCTTAATGAAAAAACACAGCAAAAGATCAATAAAACATTGTTTCATTTACAGAATTCATTTATACTATGTTGTTATATTGATATATTATCATCTTAATATTTATAAAAAAAAACAACGATTGTCCCAACATTTCTAATTGTTTTACTGATGTAAACATACGTATGTGGGTATATGTTGCCATATTTTTTTCTTTCTCTGATTTACTGTAATGTATTTCATCACAACTTTAGTTGACTCTATGATTATCACATATATGATAACAGTACACAAGAGAATATTTTATCACTGTTGATACTTCATCTCTAATCACCATAAGAATATTTAAAATCCGAATTTCATACATAGGCAACACAAGGTTATACTGTACTCTCCTCCCCAGCTAGTTTAACTGTGCCTGTCAAGTCTCATCCCCAGCTACTGTGCCAAGACTTCAATTGTAAACACCTCAGTTCTCTTTCTCTCTCTTCAAGCTAGGAACTGGCGACCTAGATATTAACTGTTACGATGCCCAAAATGATAAATGCTATGATTTACTTAATAGAGTAGGTGCCATTAGATTGTTAGATGCTATTTCCTCTGTATGCTTAGATAACTTAGTTTGTTCCAACTAGAAAGCTGTTAAATTAAATTGATGTAGTTTTAACAATAATACTCCCAGACCTAATAATATGGAAGATGTAAGTACGGAATTTGTGGAAAATCGAGTGAAAAGGGGAAGAAATATTAAAACAAGGCCCCAACAAAATAAAAACAAGTACTTTAGGAACGAGAACCTCTCCTGAGCGGGACATGCCAGTCCTCAAACGTCTTCTAGATATTATAATAATGATAGTAATGGCTCAGGCTATACTTATAGAAATAACAAAATTTGCAATTATAGTATAAGCTAATCATCTTAATAACCAATTGAGGTAAAATAATGTCTAATCCTTCTAAGCCCTAGGAGAACTGTTAATCAGCTCAAAAACAATCTACTGCAGATTTTATCATAAACTAAGATGTAACATATGTTATGAATTTGGTCACAAAAGTAGACTATGTAACAAAACCCCAACTACTATATATAGGATCTTGGCCAGGAAGATGGTAACGACAGGAAGACTTCTCCTAGATTCAGTGATATGTTAACAGTAGTCCATATTAATGCCCAATCCTTGTTGAGTCATAAACTTGAAATAGAACTTATGTTAAACAAACAAAACATTGATATTCTATGTGTTAGCAAAACATGGTTATACACTAATATAAGAGACGCATTTATAAATATTCCCCTGTATGATGTCTACTGTCAGGATCAAGGTCGGGGTGGAGGGGTCTGTATATTTGTCAGAAACTATTTGCAAGTCACCGAAAGTAATTTAACGATCGAAAAATGTGAGGGTGTAGAAGACAAGTGGCTCTCAATCCAATATCGCAAGTTTCCTTATGTTATTGTGGGATGTATCTATCGCCATCCCAAAGCACACACAACCTCTTTTGATTATATTTCCGATATTTTTAAAGAAATTATTTTACGATACAAGCATATATTTATTTATGGGGATTTTAATGATGATCTGCTAAAGACCGAGAATAAAATGTATAAACTAATTAAAAAGCTAAATTTCGATCAGATAGTAAACAAACCTACTAGAATTACTCATACATCAGCGACTTTAATTGATCTCGTAATAACAAATGCTAAACATATGATAACAAATATTGATATTATGCCACGCTTGGTGGCAGATCACGAGACAATCTTAACTCATTTGAATATTCGTAAGCCAAAAAAGAAACCTATTTTAAAAACTTTTAGATGTTTACAAAATTATTCTCCAGACTTTCTTTGTGATCTCCTCTCGAATAATGTAAACATGTTAAATGGTATTTTAAATACTGACAATGTAAACACCCAAGTTGCAATCTTAAACGACGTCTTTACTTCTTGCCTAAACATTTGTGTCCGGTTGTAACGAAAGAAATAGTTCGTCCCCCTGCGCCCTGGATAACAGATGAAATAAAGCGGGACATGAAAGAAAGAGACAGACTGAAAAGTGAGTTAAAAAATCAAACTTTTAAC
Source organism: Macrobrachium rosenbergii (assembly GCF_040412425.1). Taxonomy (NCBI): domain Eukaryota; kingdom Metazoa; phylum Arthropoda; class Malacostraca; order Decapoda; family Palaemonidae; genus Macrobrachium; species Macrobrachium rosenbergii. The sequence continues at coordinate 96,446,628 of NC_089752.1, forward strand.
ATCTCTCTGAGAGAAAAACATAAAGACCTGAAGAAGAGAGTAAATTCAAAGTTAGCTGGAAACCGTAAGCAGTATTACAAAAGCGAATACCAGAAAGCTAAAGGCAATGTTTCTGCTACTTGGAAAATAACAAAAAATATGCTATTTAACGGACAACAAACAGATAGGAGCTCTATGCCATTGCCAGCAGTAACTGATGTACTCTCTAAGGCTGAAAAATTCAATGATTTTTTTGCTGAGGTCGGGAAAAAAACTTTCGAGAAAACCCAAGAGGAAATTAGGAAATGTAATATTTCTACTGAAGCAGTACATAATATTCCAGTTAGAGAATTAGATAGTTTTAAGCCTACTCCTGTTGATTGTAATACTGTCATTTTAATTATAAAAAATCTTAAAAACACAAATGCCTTTGGATCCGACGGGATTAGCTTGCGTTTCATTAGGGATGGGTTATACATTATTGCATTTTACCTTACAGTTATAATTAACACATCCATAGCCACTAAACAGTATCCGGACTTATGGAAAAATCCCCACGTAATCCCTGTCTTTAAGAGTGGTGATATGGACGATGTCTCTAATTATCGTCCTATATCTTTGCTACCAATATTGTCAAAAGTTCTGGAAAAAATAATTGCTATTCAATTAACTGATTTTCTAGAGACAAATGGTCTAATCTCACAAAGTCAACATGGCTTCAGACCAAAATTATCAACTGAAACGGCTCTATTAAAAATATCAGATAAGATTTATAATAACATGGATAATAAAAAAGTTTCACTGCTCCTTTTACTTGACCTCTCAAAAGCCTTCGACAGCGTGAATCACAATATATTATTTGATAAATGCACAACACTGAATATAGATCCACTCTGGTTTATGAATTATTTACATAACAGGTCCCAGTCAGTTAGAATGGGTCAAATTGTGTCGTCTCAAAAAATTGTAGAGTTTGGTGTACCCCAGGGCTCTATTCTTGGCCCAATACACTTTGTAATATATGTCAGTGATCTGGTAAAATCACTACCCGGCTGTCTCGTCATCCAATACGCCTACGACACCCAGATCTTAATCGAAGGAAATGTAAATGAAATAGACGAACTAATTAATAGGGCAGAATACATACTAAAGAAGGCCAAATACTACTTCTTAACTAATGGTTTGCTTCTTAATGAGAAAAAAACACAATTCATTTTAATAGGTTCCCGACAATATATATCAGAAATTGGAGACAATGTGCAAATAGTCTGTAATGGAAATATGATCAAATCCATGAAAGCTGTAAAAAATCTTGGGGTTTATTTTGACAGATATATGACGTTTGAATACGCATATAGATGAAATTTATAAGAAAGTGATGGGTACTTTAATTTATTTGAATAGAGTAAAAGACTCATTTGATACTTCTACACGTAAAATAGTTGTTCAGTCGCTGGCTATGAGTATAATCAACTACTGTTTAAGAATTTGGGGAGTAACTAGCTCCGCACAAATGAAAAGAGTTCAAAAACTTCAAAACTTTGCCGCCCAAGTGGCTGTTGGTAATGTAAAAAAACATGACCACATATCCCCTTACCTCAAAAAATTAGAATGGTTAAAGATAAAAGACAGGTATACCATAGATGTCTGCAATCTGGTATTCAAAACAATACGAAAAATGACTCCTGAATGGTTATATAATTTTCCAACAGTACATACAGTTAATGGGGTTTCTACTCAACAGCAGGAAAATCTGTATATAGAAAGGGCGAAAACAGAGATAGGCTCCCGCCAGCTTAGTATTCGAGGCCCAGCATTATACAATAAAGTACCTGCCACAATTAAAAATCCTCTCTCACTGCTTTTAATGAACACTTGAAGAAACTAATTTTAAATGGTTCCGATTAGTGTGAGTTTTCTGAACGTTATGCTTAATGGTCATATTAAAAGTGCTTGAAGGCACTACTGTACTTTTATAGATATTGCACTTAGTTTTAGATAATACTTATGGATAAGTGTGCTTTTACTTACAAATTGAGACATCCTTAGTCCTTTATAATCAGGTATGCTTTTTGTTTTACTGTGTTATTTTGATACTATTTGTACATGACTTCTTTTAAACACAGCTTATGTGGTTTATGATAATGTATTTTAATATTCAAGATGAATAATTTTTACTCACTACATTTTAAGTAAATACTTTCTAATTTTATGATATTCTTTTATTATTAATGAATTTTAATTACTGAAGTTTTAGTCGATTTGTTGATTCTTAACAAACTTTTCTATGTATAAGGTAACATATATTTTGAGTAATTGTAAGATGATTTTACTAATTGTGATTTTATATTTTATGAATACCCAATGTAAATATTGGAAATAAAGTATTATTATTATTATTATTTCTCTCTCTCTCTCTCTCTCTCTCTCTCTCTCTCTCTCTCTCTCTCTCTCTCTCTCTCTCTCTCTCTCTCTCTCAGTGAAATATGAATTACTCTATCAAATTTTTATGTACAAAATCAAAAATAATTCCATTAATACATTCATTTCTTTTAGCAACTATAAAATTATTTTCCTAATTCTTTCGGTAGTAGGCACAATCAGCTGATTCTTAGAAGTAAACATTACAAATGTTGGGACGATCTTTTTTTTTATACATATTATGATGATAACAGATCATCAATATAATAATACAGTATAAATGGATTCTGTAAGTGAAATAACATTTTATTGATATTTTGCTGTATTTACATTAATGTTAATATTTGAAAATTAGTAAATCATTGTAACATGTACATACACCACAGAATATTTTATCATTGCTGATTGCATTTATAATTTGGTATTTTTTTCAATGCATATTTAAATATAAAGTACAGTACAGTATTTAACTCTATTTGTGAATTCCCAATGTTTTCCCTATCTGAAAAAAGAAAATGGGACAGCTTCAATACTGTATGAGAGACAATGGCTCTGCCTGAATATAGGGGTAACCTGATTATGCAGTTTTCACACGTAGCTGTAAGCCATATCTTTTTAAGGGTAAATTGTATTAAAGGGTTTTAGGATGATAGTTTAAGGTAATGGGCAGTCCCCAGTTGATGGCGGGGGTTCCGTTCCCAGCCGAGCGCCGTCAACTGAATATCGCCAATAATTATGGTAATAAATGGCATTTACGACATTGTAAGCGCCAATAAACGCTTATTGGTACCAATAAACTGCTTATTGGTGCCTATAAACAGCTTACCGATGCCAAAAATCTGGTTAACGATGTCATTAGCCAAACACTGTGAAACCAGAACTTCATTAACTGCCGCCGCCAATAAGCGAGGACTGCCTGTATTTGGTGTTTCAACTATTAAAACAGGCAGTTATAAGCATTTTTAGAGGTGGGTCTTTCGTGTTTGAACTATTAAAATAGGCAGTTATAAGCATTTTTAGAAGGGGTACCAACTTAACACGGATTTTCGCTTAACGCGGGTGGTTGTGGTCCCTAACCCCCACGATTACAGGGGACATAACTGTACTGCAGGATGAAGGTGTGGTAATAATTGGTGCTTTCCATGTTTTTTCTTGATGATAATGTTGCATGTCTGTAATGGGTCAAGAAATTCAGCAATGCATAGCTTGAATATATTGTATTTGGCCATTTACTGACCATTTCATTTAAAGAATCAGATCATTAAGGAAAGACTTTGAGGCCTAGTGAAGCTGCTAGCCTGGCATTACCTAGTTCCCAACCTGGAATGGAAATGCTAAATTTTCATAGTTCCTTCTGGCACAGCTTGCCTCTGCATTGTTTCCACACCTGTAGGTCATAACATGGGAGGTGTTGGCCTTCCATCAAATTAGACGTCTGTTTCTTCCCAAAGGGCATGGCATCTTGAGACATTGAAGTAGACCCCTTTTGTATCCAGTAAAAAAAAAAATGGGCAAAGAATCAGAGGTGTGAAGACTTCAACTTAGAGAAAAACGTTTTGGAAATTGGCATCCCAGAGAATAAAGGGTGTCTCGTAAACATGTCTCTGCCTAAAGCAACTGATAGGAAAATAAATAGGTGTCTTAAAAGTGATATACTAATGGGGACAGACATGAAACGAATAAAAATGTAAAACAATAAAAAATGACATAAAAATATGCTAAAGGCAAATGAGGCTTGACAGAGACTATTTCAAAGTAGAAGGTGGAACCTCAAGAATCAAAGTTATTGTAAGCCAAGAGAAGGCTCTAACTAGAGAGGGTTGGTACCAGCTGATACATTCCTTGATACAGAAAGAATTCTAACCTCTTCAATATATATAAATTATTTTTTGAAACTACCAATGTTTGCCAATTGGAATAGAGAAAAGTTCTGGAAAGCCACAAAACTTCTTAGAATACTTGGTGTGAATATGCTGGTGTGTACAATGAAGGCCAGATGAGCTATAGCAGAAAAGGGGGCAACCTATATGGTTCGTGCTTGGTGAGCAGTGAGAGAGATGCCTGGGACAGGCACCTCTGGACTGAAAACTGGAGAGGTCCTAGGCACATGGTGCCTTTTTTTACTTGAAGAAATGGGTCTCATAGTGTATGACTCCTTCATGGTTTTGAAAAGTAAGTCACATGGAGTTCAAAGATTTGCTCTGAAGAATGAAAGCCACTGAAAGGCTGAGAACATTGGAGATTTGCAAATGCTGCATTGCATTGCATCAGGGTTCTACCTGAGAAAATTAGGCAAAAGCATTTAAGAATTCCTTGTGTGGCACAGTTCACAAAAATCCAAAAGCTGTGAGCTATAAGCATGGTCAGAAGGCAAGTTACACTGCATACCAAACTGAGTTTTTAAAATAAGGGCAATAATGGAATGTGGGGCACACTCGAGTTAGAACCAACCTCAAAAACTTAATCCTACATTATACCATGCAAAGCAGGCAGTGCTACAGGGACAGGAGGTAGTAGTGATGTATGATGCTTTGCCATCTCCAGGAATCATCCGTAAGGGTGAAGGCATGTGGTGTGTAGCCAATTAAAGAACAACCTAGACATCCTATAAACCCCTATAAGCAACCTCATAACAGTGCTAATACATGTACAATAAGTGCTTCAACAGTTTCACTGGTCTTTCAATAAATTTTCTAAATAACTAGTTATACAGAATGGAAAGAAACAAAAAAAATATGTATATGCATGTATGTAATGTTCTTAACTGGTGATTGAGGTCATTGTGCTTGAGGGACTGAAGGAGGAAGTTGGAGGAAGAGGAGGAAATGCATACATGATGCTGAAGGCAAACTTTCTTCTTCGTCTGGATTTGAATGCAGCAAGAACTGGTCAAGAATGCTATGTACTATGACAACATTTTTTATATTTTTAAAGCTTTTACTATAAATTGTTTTATTCTGAATATACATTACATTTTACTGTACTGGTATATTTTATATATTCTAACATTTCCTTATATGTGAATTGACACTCTTCTACTGATTTTGTATTGAGATGGAACTATTATTTACGTACAACTGTGCAGAATACAGCACATATGTACACTCGGCAAGGAAAGTGAGGATACAGTTTTTTTAAATCTTCGGACATATGTTGCTCAATAATGCGACATCTGGCAACTTTAGAAAGGGGAGGAGCTTCCGTCTTATTGTGTTTGTTTTTTGCTTGACCTCTTATAACTTTCAATCATAGTCTACGATAATGAAATCATTGATACTTAAATGCAGTAGTAAGTTTCACAGTATTCGTTCAAGTTGTAATTTGCAACGACAGTTCTGAGCAAAATAAACATTTCTCGGCGTAACTTACCAAGCAACCTTACACAAATGAATTTATGACACCACATTGAACGGAATGCTTGCATAATCGGAAACGCAATCTTCCATAATGAAATCAAGAGTTAAATTTGAGCAATGTCCAACGAAAAGGAACGAATGCATTGTTATGATGAGAGAGAGAGAGAGAGAGAGAGAGAGAGAGAGAGAGAGAGAGAGAGAGAGAGAGAGAGAGAGCTGTTGTGTAAGCCTAGGCCTATATGTACTGTAGAGCTAATTTCATTATTTTTTTTTTTAGAGAATGAGCGATACTATATTTGTAAAGTATGTTTTAGCAATGGAGAGAGAGCGAGAAAGAGAGAGAGAGAGAGAGAGTTGCTGTTGTGTAAGCCTAGGCCTATCGGTAGAGCTACTCATTTCATTGTTTTTTTCTTTTAGAGATTGAGCTACACTATATTGGTATAGTATGTTTTAGTAATGGCGAGAGAGAGAGAGAGAGAGAGAGAGAGAGAGAGAGAAACTATGGCAACGTCAAGAAACATCCAGTTACTTGTGTTTTCCCCCCGAAGCTCCTGCGCTGCCCTTCACATCATAGAGAACGCCCTTGCGGATTTAAATAGATTTGGTCAACCTACCCTAGGTGTCACAACATTTACTGCCATTAATTCCAGCTGACTTTTAACACCGTGAAATACAAACATGAATGTGTAAAAATTAAAGAAATTATCATTACCTCATATGATGATGCAATAATAAGCCTGTTCATAACGGAAAACGAGTAAATATTGCCATTCTGATGAATAATACTACACCGAGATATCCACATACTATCTTTTAGATCTCTATGAACAAGTCATCTGAGAAATTCTGATTACTTCATACATGCATGGTGGTTTTAAGTATCTGAACGTTTTTGTTTTGCAGATTTAACATATATGATATAATTTTCATATTCTAGAGTAAATTTACCGAGATTATGTGTTTTCTTTAAGAAAAAAATTGAAATTCGATGAACAAAATCTAATGAAAACTGTATCTTCACTTTTCTTGCCGAGTGTACATTAAAGTCAAATGTAATTAATACAATATTTTTAATATTTGGGATGAATCTTACCTACTGTTAAAGGTAGCTTATATCTGTTAAAGGTAGCTTATATCTGCGCACCAATAGGCTAGTTGGTGTTCGAACAAAAGAAGATTGATTGGCTGACCCAAGATGACAGTATATACACCTGTTCTCCACCAGGTGTGTTTCAAATGTTTTAGCTTTTGTGTCAGTCCATTGTGTGTTGGCACTTGTTGGTATTTCTTGGTTTTGGCTGTTTGCTGCTTTCATAGTACTGTACATTAATTTTTCTAGGATGCCTTTCACTGGAGTTGAGGCTAAGAATGTCAGGTTCTGTAGGAATGTTTATTGTGTTAGCAGGATGTTGATTTTTGAGATAGATAAGGCACACTGTTTGTGCTACCTGCAGGGTATAAAGTGTGATCTTGAGAATAGATTTCAGGAATGCTGGGATTTTTTAAGGGAGTTATGCTTAAGTTTGTTACTATAGGAAGAGAAGGGAGGCAGGTAGATTAGGAAAACAAATAGTTAGGTCAGACCATAAACCTGTCATTTCTCCCCCTTACTCAGTCTATGGCTTTTTTACTCTGCTAATGCTTTAGCTAGTGCTGAGACTTCCTCTTTAGCTCTGCCTTACCCTCCCTTTTTGGTCCAGGGAGAGCACATTGAGAAGTTAGAACAGGGCGTATACCTAATTTTAGTCAGTAAAAGTTTAGTCTGAATTCATGTTAGGGAATTGTTCCAGGCCTTCCCCCATAGTGTGCAATCATTTTCGCATTCCCCTGTAAGAAGTAAGGTGTTGGTGCCCTTGCTCATCTCTAGCCAGAGCGTAGGACTGCCCTGTGACAGCTGGAAGAGTCTGCTGCCAGGGAACCAGGCAGTTCTCAGGGCCATGTGGTTCTGTCATTCCCCATTCTTCATGGTGTTTTCCAGCATGGTTTTAGTGACTTTCCAAAAGAATAATTGGATGATTCAGTGGACATGCAGGATGTATTTTCCTTAATATTCCTTTTCAAGGTGCTTTGTTTCAGCTCATGTACCGTGCCTCAAGTATTCACGAGGAATTTGTTGCCTAAAGGTGGATGGTGTCATCTTTTAGGAGCAAGAATTCTTTTTTACTATGTCAATTGGTTCAAGTTAGCAGTGTCTGTCAATGGTATTCCAAAGGCCAAGGAACTGTTGCTTCATCTGGCTCAGTCTCTGTGCATAATGATTTTTATTAGACTTTCCTAACTCCTCCTAAGTCCATTCTTTATCTGGGGATGAGGGTAGACTCTTGCAATTTGCAGGCTTTTCTGTTGGAAGACAAATAGTCACTTCTTGCTTTTCCTCGAAGAATTTTAGCCCTTAAGGAAGCTTCCTACATGGTATTGGCTTTCTTTGTTAGGAAACATGGCCTCACTGGAGAACTTGTCAGAATAATTAGGCACAATTACAGTGTGGTCTTGGCATGACAGACTGCAATTTATAGCAAACATTCATTAAATTTTTAAGTAAATCTTGGACCATCATTGTCACCTGGTCTGTAGGAGGGATGCCAAAACTACCAATTAACAAGTTTACTCTTGAACTTACATCCAGGTTTTGTGTTTTCATCTCATATCACAAAACAATGAGTTATGACAAGTGTTGTGACACTAACTCACAATACACCATAGAGTGGTCAACATTTCACCTTGTAAACTACAGAAATGTTAAGTTGGTGGAAAGATGGTCCAGGATTTCTGGTAGGTTTATTCCTAAGAGCTTGAACTCTTGGCTATATATGGAAGAGTTTATATAATGCAAGCACCTTGCAAGACACTGAGTCACAGTGAAAAGACTGCTTCTTTGAGCAAAAATGAGCAACATAGTATTTGAGTCTCTAGTTCATTCTGCAGAAAGACAGTATTTGAGTCTCTAGTTCATTCTGCAGAAAGACAATGTTTTCAGCGACTAAGGATTCGGGAAGGACAAGTTCTGCCTACGGAGTGGTCATTACATCCATGAGCCTAAGTCACTGTGGCATTGGAGGAGTGCTCAAATGTGGACTTTGAGCATGCAGATGAAGAGGAACAACCAGTCTACTGTCTCCTTTGTGGCCCTAAGGCTTGAACAGTGGATGCGTTTCTTTAAGTTTAGCTCATGCCTTCCCCCTTTATCTACTCTAAGGAAAGTATTGAACAAATTTTGAGTACAAGAATTGCTAAATGCAGGAGTGATTTTCAGACTTTCTAGCTCTCTTAGTAGATCTCGCTTTTATTCTTCTATTGAGGAAAACAACTGCCTTCTGTCAATAAAGGGGTTTTCAAAGGTATCACAGATTATATCCTTAATCAAGTGGATAAACAACTATGGCCTTTTATCAGAAGCAGTGGTTTGTGTATTGCTCTTGGTGTCGTTCTAGAGTAATTTTCAACACCCATACCCCAGTAGACATCATAGAATTCTCCACTTTCTTAGGTATAGTAGTGTTTCTTTGTCTACTTTCAAGGTTATATTTCCATGCTTTCTTTGGTACTTTGTCATGTGCAACTGGATCTGGCTAATGATCAGCACCTTAAGGTGTTGGGATCAGTTGAGATGAAAGCCCCTAGAGCTCAATATCAATCTCTCTGGAATTCAGTCGTAGTCCTAAAATTTTATCTAGAGATTCTGGAGTCAGTTCAGTTGAAGTAATTACTTTGAAACACTCTTTTTATTAGCACTATCAGCAGTTAAAAGATTAAGTTTATTGCAAGCCCTCTCCTTAAGGCTGTTGTAAATGGAATGGAATGGAATATGAAATTTAGGCACAAAACCAAGCACTGGGATCCATGGGGTCATTCAGCATTACAAAGGGAATGCTATTTTATCTTTTTTGCTCGGAGTTGAGAATGATGTTAAGGCTAAGTTTTTCGGAGAACTGTAAGAATTCCAAATTTAACCACCTTGGTGGGTAAGGAAGAGGAAACACTTCACTGTCCTGTTAGGGCAATTAAAATTTATTTAGACGAGGTTAAGCCTGGAAGAGGCAAAGTTAACCTTTTGTTTTTGGTTTAAGAAAACCTAGAGAGTCTTTGTCAAAGAAGAAAACCTAGAGAGTCTTTGTCAAAGAAGAAAACCTAGAGTGTCTTTGTCAAAGAACACGATGTTGTGTGTGATGTATTTGATCAGGTTATCTTTTACCTTTATTGAAGGTAAATATTCATAATGGAAGAGCAGTTGTGACTTCATTTAGCTTTATGACAAATTTGTTCCTTGAGGATGTGATTAATGCAGTGCAGTATTAGTGGATTCGGTTTTTGCTGCTCACAACCTTAAGTATGCAGAATTGCATCTAAAAACGATAAAGCCCTTAGTCCACTACTAGTAGTGAGTAAAGTTTCTTCCTGAACCGAAGAAATAGCAGTCTTTACGGCTGTTTTAAATTCAGGTTTTGATATTTTGGGGAGCATGAAGGTACATATATTGCATAAGGGAGTACCTTTGTACTCATAAAGGTATTTATTTCTAGTTGACTGTCATTTTTGGGGCTTTTGGATCTGGGCACAGAGGTCCCCTCATGCTGCTCCTATTTATTTCTGGCTAAACTGAAGCAGTTTTACTGAATGAAATCCAACTTCTGGCAGTAGGAAACTCCAGAAAGGATTCCAGATCAGGTAAGAATGTTTTGGGTTTCATGTAAGAAACCTTTAGCTCAGTTTGTTGAGTGAATTTTGTCTAGCTGTACAACCCACCATACTTTCTCAATGTGGGAATCTTCTATCTTAAACTAACAGTAATTAAAATTCATCCCAAACAGTATAAATTTTCATAATAATATTTACTATTTGGATACTTACATACAGTACTGCTAAAGTAGACCCCTACCAATTTCCCAATACTTAGCAGACTGCCAATGAGAATTCTGACAAGAGCTAAAACATTTGAAACATACTTGGTGGAGAACAGGTGCCCTAGACAGTCATCTGAGGTCAGCCATTCGATCTGCTTCTGTTTGAATGATGATTAGCCTCTGGGGCAGAGATATTTAACCTATCTTTAATAGCAGGTAAGTATCCAAATAATAAATCTTATGAAAATTTATACTGTATTTTTACACTACATTTCATTAATGTATGTTTTATAAATAAGGGATTTTGACAAAGGAAAAATCTATTTCTGAGGGAGGCCCTGTGTCACCCGGTGAAATTCCTTACTAGCACGAATTTCTAGGTATAAATATTGCTAAATATACCAGAGAAAAAAGCTATCAGGAATGGGGTTACTACCCCCAGATCGAGCATCTATAATGAAACTAGACGTCGGTATGGGCAAGGGTGAGTGAAGTCATCACTACCACAGAACCACACTCTGAAGACATCCCAATGACAAAACCCCCGGAAGAGCGGAGAGCCGACCCAGCTCCCGCACTCACCCGCCCACCAGACGGCGACCCCAGCGCCATCTGAACTCATTCCAGGCTAGCACCATCCCCAGGCTTGGTATGCCCGTGCAGGGGGGAAACTAGGACCTGGGAGGGTCACCGGGTGACACAGGGCCTCCCTCAGAAATAGATTTTTCCTTTGTCAAAATCCCTTTTCTGAGCTCGTCCCTGTGTCACCCGGTGAAATCGTAACAGAGAACCATACCAAGACTGTGAAGATGTAAGAAAACAATTATCTAAGGTGATCATGCATAAAAACGCGTACTATAAGAAAATAAGTTTAATTATTTCTCATGACCAATTCAGAACTTCACAACAGAGGAAATCAGAATAATAGTTAGGCAAAGCTTATGTAAACATACAAATTGACATGAAAATATAAATGTACGGCAAAAAACATGAAAGGAGGTACAAAAATAATGAATACAAAAATACAGAAGTACCTCAGGACTTAAACCTACAAAATAGCACACATCAAAAACATAATCACAATAAACATCATTTAAAGGCCAACAATTTCAAGTATCATATAAATTGAGGAGCCAGGCAGTGAGGTATGATTGGCCCAGGAAAATTGGCAGGGCAAATAAATGAGACAGGCGGGCGGGGGGGAAAGGATAAGGTTAAAGGATAATTTTAAGGTGGGGGGATGACACTCCCGACAGCCACCGTAGGAAATTTCAGAGCTTCAAGTGTTTTCAGGTAGTGGCGTTTAAACACTAATGGAGATTTCCACCCCGTGTATTTTGTCAACTCAGCAAAATCCATATTATGAAAATAATTGGTAGAGGAAGCTACTGCTCGGATATCATGAACCTTGGGAACTGAATCCGGGTTAGCCTGTTTAATGAAGTATAGGATTTGCTGTCTTATAGCCTTTAAAGAAAGTGTTCCACCTTTTTCCCTGATAAAAAGAGGACCAGACAAACACTGAGAAGTTCTTTGCAAGTAAGCCCTCAAGGTAGCGACTGGGCACAAAGACAGGTCTTGTGGAAGAGGAACCACCTTCCAAGGGGACCACCTATCTTGAGGGTCTTCATTTTTCGCTAGGAATCTATGATCTGGGGAAAGCAGAACTTCTCCTGACGGGAGGAAATCTATGTGATCGACACCTCTAGAGAGAGCAGACAGTTCTGAGATTCTGGCACCTGAAGCTAAACTAATCAGGAATAAAGTCTTCCTTAACAGATCTAGATAAGAGCATTGGGCATTATTAATATCTGAGGCTAATTTCAGAACGTCATTAAGGAACCAGGTAACCGAATGTGGGCGTGTTACCGGCCTTAAACGAGCACATGCTCTAGGGATGGAAGAAAAGTATGAGTCAGTTAGGTCAATCTTGAAGCCATGCAAAAACACCTTTCTCAAAGCTGATTTTGCTGTTGTAACAGTGGCTGGGGCTAGGCCTTTTTCAAACAATGATCTAAAGAAGGTTATCGCTAAATTAGTGGTCATAGTTTGAGCTTCAGATGCCTTCAGAAAAGATGCCAATTTTTTACTGCTGAATCATACTGTCTGAGAGTAGAATCTCTTTATCAGATTCAATAAATAGAGTATTAACAGGGTCAATATTTGCCCCCCTTTGGGCGGCAAACTTCATAAAGTCCATAAAGCCAGGGCATTCAGAATTTTTTAGTTAAGCTGACACAGTCTTCGTTTGCACTATCTGAGTCAGCCTGGGTCTGGGTATCTGACGACGCCGCAACTTGAGTTCCAGGAGAAGAGGAAACCAGTTGCTCTTCGGCCAATTGAATGACCTGAGCTTGTGCAAGACTTTCATCAGCATGTTTATTGGGGGAAACAGATAGATTCTCTCCCAACTGTTCCAGTCTATGGACATTGCATCTGTGGCGTAAGCTTGAGGATCTAGATTGGGAGCCACATAACAAGGGAGTTTGTGATTGCTCTCCATGGCAAACAGATCTACCTGAAGTCCTGGAACACGATGGCAGATCCAGTTGAAGGAGTCCTTGTCTAGGGACCATTCCGACTCCAGCGGAGTCGACCTGGACAGAGAATCTGCCACTACGTTCCGCACTCCCGCTAGATGGGTAGCTGACAAATGCCAGCTGTGTTTGTCTGCCAGGGAGAAGATGGCTAACATCACCTGGTTTATTCGACTCGATTTGGACCCGCCCCTGTTTATGCAATGTACTACTACGGCGCTGTCCAACACCAGCCTGATGTGAATCTGGTTGGCGGGACGAAGCTTTTTCAGGGTTAGAAACACTGCCATTGCTTCCAAAGTGTTTATATGGAACTGTTGAAACATGGTAGACCATGTCCCTTGTACCTTTTGTTTTGGTGAGTATCCTCCCCAGCCGCTTAATGAAGCGTCTGTGTGGATTACCAGAGCTGGAGGGGGAAACTGAAGAGGGACTGACTTTGATTGGCCCTTGACTGTGGACCATGGGCAGAGTCTTTTCCTTAAGATTTGCGGAAGTGATGAGACCCTGTCCCTGAGCCTGACATTGGCTCATCTCCGCCACACTCTGTTTATGTCTTTTAATCTCGCTTTTAGGAGCAAGTCTGTTACAGAGGCGAACTGAAGAGAACCCAAAATTCTTTCTTGTGTCCGGCGGGAGGCTTTCCTGTAATTCAGAAACTTTCTGGTAGCTGTGGCTATTTCCTAGAGATAGCCTGTACGAGGTTAGGTCCCACTGGATACCCAGCCACTGAAACCGAGCTTCCGGAGTTAGGCAGGACTTCTCTCTGTTCAATTGGAAGCCTAAGGATTCCAGAAATTCGATCACCATGGCCGTAGCTCTCCAGCACTCCTCGACGGTTGAAGCCCAAATTATCCAATCGTCCAGGGTGCGCCGCTAACGATATCCCCGGGATCGCAACTGCTGAACTACTGTTTCCGCCAGTTTTGTGAATATTCTGGGCGCTATGTTGAGCCCGAAAGGCATGACCTTGAAGGTGTAGGCCTGTTTCCCCAGTCTGAAACCCAGGAAGGGAGAGAAGTTCCGCGCGATCGGGACGTGATAGTATGCGTCTGAAAGATCGATAGAGGTGGTGACGGCTCCACGCAGAAGTAGAGTCCGTACCTGCGCAACTGTAAGCATGCGAAATTTGTCGCATTGTATGTAAGGATTTAGACGCGATAGATCCTAAAGCGATGGCACAAATATTTGGTTAACAACACATTAAAGAATAATACATCATAAGACCCCGGGTTCTGGCGCAAACCCCTCCGGGATCCCGAGCCTCCGAAGCTAGAGCATAGCAGAAAGGCGAGGCAGTACATCACAGCTGATCATAATATGGTCAGGTGGAAAAGCCAATCAAACCCATCCATTATGACTCAAAACGCCGAAGCGACAGCAGGGCGGGGGCAACGGGAGGGCCAGGGATGGTGGAGCAGAGAGAAGTGAGAGAATGAGCCCTGAGAGTGGTCGGAAATTCGCTCGACCGGAGAGAGCGAATCAACGAGACACTAGCCAAGTAATTGTCATCAGAACCGACCCCAGGAGGGAGCGTGCCCCTCTACTAGGGTAGGCCTGTCTACCTCGGGGTGACCATCGGAGGCCCGACGTCACGCGCGCAAGGAGATGACAAACAACTTGAACCTCAGGCAGGGAGTGGGGGGGGAAGCGGGGGGGTGAAAGGAAGGAAAGGGCAGTACTTGAAGGAGAGGGTCAAGAGAAATAATAAGAACAGGAGACTGGGGGGACTGTACCCTCCGCTCAACTGTAACCCCGCAAGGTAGAAGGTATCCAGAGGGTACCTAAGTACAGGGAGACTCATGACCCACCACAAGTACAGGGGAAGGAAAGGGAACAGCACTAAACCAAACCACACCACGCTCTCACCCTCCTAGCAGG
Organism: Macrobrachium rosenbergii; assembly: GCF_040412425.1. Lineage (NCBI taxonomy): Eukaryota > Metazoa > Arthropoda > Malacostraca > Decapoda > Palaemonidae > Macrobrachium > Macrobrachium rosenbergii. The sequence goes on from NC_089752.1 coordinate 96,461,643, forward strand.
CATAGCCTAGATAACAAGGAGGAGAGAAGGGAAGGGAGAGGAAAAAGCAGGGAGAGAAATTCCTGTGTCGAAGGCCAACCGTAAACGACTAGAGTAAGGGAAAGGGTTGTGGAAAGCGTGAAGGAGACTCTCCAAGGTAAAATCCTCCTCCCCCACTAGTGATAGAAGGGGGGAAAATGGGGTCTCGAAACTTCAGCAACCCAAACAAGCGGTAGGCGGATGGAACAACAACAGAAACTCCCTCGACCTGACTATCCCCCCCTCCTACCCTCTCAAGCGATACACGGGAGAGCAGGAGGCTAGGTAAAGCAGCTAAAAAAAGGAGGTAGCCTAATCCACCAACTAGTGATAGGACTAGGCTAGCATCCCCGCTAAATGATATAAACATGTTAACCAACAAACAAATAAATAACCATCCAATAATATAAAAATGTATAAGCTTGTGCTAGGCGTATAGCCTAACCGAACGAGGCGACAGAATGTAAACAGCCAACAGGCCATACCTGACGCCACGCTCGGATATAATTAAAATAATTTCGCATCAACAAGCACATACAAAGAAAAATTCAACGTACTGTCCAAAAAGGGAGACATCCTGGGGAGAAGAGCAAACGAGTGGAATCTTCGGATACCCCAAACAATAGCAAGAACCCCAATGAGAGGAAACTCACAAAGAATAATATTAAAGGAGACCCAAAGACACACCCTAAGAGAACGCCACCAGGAGGATCCCATGACGGGGAATTTAAAGATAATTAGTGTAAACAACCAAGAGAAACCCAAACAGAACAAGCTGAATGGGTGTACCTCGAGGTCGACATGGCTGACAAGAGGGACGCCGCAGCGTCCAAACAAAAACCACGTATAATTTATAAATACGGGATTAAACAGCCAAACTAATCATAAAAACCCCACAAGAAGATGGTACTTAACTTGGAGACAGTAAAGCTGCTCGACGACATGATGATACAAAGCAGAAAATGCTGGGAAAAAGCACAAGCGAAAAAGCTACAATCAGTAGAGATCACGTGCTAGAATGGAATGTGTTCAGATGGCGCTGGGGTCGCCGTCTGGCGGGCGGGTGAGTGCAGGAGCTGGGTCGGCTCTCCGCTCTTCCGGGGGTTTTGTCATTGGGATGTCTTCAGAGTGTGGTTCTGTGGTAGTGATGACTTCACTCACCCTTGCCCATACCGACGTCTAGTTTCATTATAGATGCTCGATCTGGGGGTAGTAACCCCAGCATTCCTGATAGCTTTTTTCTCTGGTATATTTAGAAATATTTATACCTAGAAATTCATGCTAGTAAGGAATTTCACCGGGTGACACGGGGATGAGCTCAGAAAAATTTTTTGACTGATTTCTGTACTTTATGGCATTTCAATATTTGTTGCTCACTAATGTCAAGATGCATCAGCCATTTTTAACTAAAACCACTGTAAAGTGGAAAACTGAGAAACTTAACATGCTGTACTACAAATTTTTATGAAGTGCATGGCATAAGAAGCTCTTGAGTGTAATTTAGGTGGGCTGGCCAAAACTTTAAGCTTGGCCAAACTCTTAGATAATGCTAATGAGAAGCCCTAAGTAAAATTATGAAGAGGAAGCCCTTCCTCTTCTGAAGCTGTAGTGTTGATATTGTCCCATAGACTTACACAACACCCACTGGCTCTTTAAAATTTTTAAAAATATTACTGGTCCATTCCTAAACAAACTTACCCCCAAAATGAGCTACACAATAAATGAGTTTCCTTCTAAATTAGCCAGTGACAAAAGGGAATAATCAACATGGAATAACATACCGGAAATCTTGTTAGTATCAAGTAACTAGTTATGGAAAGAAATGCAAAAATTAGTTTACTGAACAGACAAAATGCTTCCTTTTGAACAAATTAACTAAATATAAATTTTTACAATACAAAATCCCTAGAACAGACTATATCAATAAACGATTAACTTATCAGGTGGCTAGACGTAACAGAAAATAGGAGACTACATCAGCCATTGAAAGGAAAACAAACACTACTTACATCTGTTGGCTAACAAGGCTCAAAAGCTGAAAAATAAGGGAAAATTCCCACACTAGGCTAAGGAAAATAAATTAATATACAGGTAAAGTTAATGGAATCAGTGGAGTAAAGGTCAATGCAGAGAGACAGGAACAAAATTCTAAGGAGTGAGATTACAGGTGTCAAAGCACACTACAGTACACACAAAATACAAATAATGACTAATACTCCTTCAGTTTTAGGGATGCGCCTGAACCATGCACTTGAGTGTTGTAAAGTAATGAGTTTACAGGCAGTCCCTGGTTAACGGCAGGCTTGGTTAATGGTGATCAGGTTTTACAGCGCTTGTCTAGCGACAAAAATTGGCAATTTTCAGAGCCAAAAAATTGCAGATTTCCACTTATCAGCGGCGATAATTGGGTATTGGCGCCGATACATTCCTAACAGAGGTGCCGATAACCAAAAATCGGTGCTTTTCGGTGCCAATAATCCCCGAAAATCACTGAAAAACCCCGCCCCGAAAACGATTTTCGGTTATCGTCACACCCTCAGAACGGAACCCCCGCCGATAACCGAGGACTGCCTGTATTGTAAAACAACAGTATGTATCTCCAAGGTTACCCACTTGGCTGTTGTATTCTGGAATTCCATTCAAGCTGCTGAGTGTCATATCAACAAATGAAGCACGCCACTCTTCCGGAATTTGGGAGAAAACATTCCTTGTAAAAACCTGTTGGCAAAGAGAACAAGTATCATAAGATTTAGGAAAATCACTCCATTTTCTAACAAGTAAAAGCTGAGTAAGATGTTATTTTCATAATAAAATTAAGTTTCATATACAGTATACTTACCAAGTAATTACATAGTTATAGTTCTAACTCGTGCGGCAGCCTTTACTTCAAAACTCGTGGTAGTGTTTCAGTAGTTCAGTGTGGATGACAAGCCCTGCCCACCAACAGGAGTACTGGAAATAACTTAGCAGAAAACCTCATTCTGTCTGTGCCCTTATGTCCATGAGAGGGGAGGAGGGAGGGAGGGCTCCAATCTGTAATTACTTGGGAAGTATGTACTGTATGAAATAATTTTATCATGAAAATAAGATTTTCATATAAGCAACTTACCAAGTAATTATATAGCTGAATCCCACATTGACAGGAGGTGGGATGCATGGATATATTCTACTCCAAAACATTAAGTTATGTAATGACTTTGAAATAGAAAAGTTACTAGCACTGAAGACAATGATTGTTGTTTCCTTACTGTATTTGGTAAGAGAGCTACTGCAGGTAATTACTGCCTCTGGTTGGTGCTCATCTTAACCCGTACAGTAGTGGTGTGGCAGTATAGCCACGGAGCGCCTCTGCTTAGGTGGGAGCTTTGCAGCGAAGGATATGTTCAATGGCTAGCAACAATAAGTGCCCTTGCCCTGGGTGCAAAACCACAATAAAAACAACAAGACAATGCTTTTACCTACACTGAAAACACCACAACCCATACACTGAGACTGGTGGGTACTCATACACTGTAACCCCCTGGCTCCCAAAAATTCGAGACTCTGCTTTAAGGCAAAGAGATAGTATGAGAAAAGAGAGATTCCTATGCTCCTAGTAGGAGAAAAGAGATTCCTATGCTTCCTCACCCAATACTGTACCATGCCAGCCAATGATAATGACCCCTAGGTACTGCATTTTCAAACACTGTTTCAACTTGTTTCAAATGGTGAGACGTGAAGATCGGTTTGCACTTCCAGTAGTTCGACTGCAGAATGGAAGTGAGTGACTTATGTGCCCGAAAACTAATAAGGTAGAGACTGTCCTGACATCATGAGCTTTCACTGTAAAAGTAGGCAAAATGCCCTCCTGAATCTGAGAGTGTGCCTCAGATATTAAGCCTCTGACAAAGAAGGACAATGTGTTCTTAGTTGGAGGGCGAGGCAGGTTCTTGACAGAGCACCAGAGGTTACTGGATGGTCCTCTGATCTTTTCAGTCCTGCTTAGGTAATACCTTAAAGCCCTAGCAGGACAAAGAACTCTCTCTTCTTCCTCAGAGCTAAGGTATCCGTTAAGGTCTTAATGGAGAAAGAATGGGGCCAGGACTTGGAATGGTACTCGTTCTTGGCTAAAAATCCAAGGGTAAAAAAGCAAATTGCATCTAAATGTGAAAAATTTACCCTTTATCGATGTCTTGGAATTCGCTGATTATGTTAGAGTGTCTTCTGAGTAAGGTTTCTCCAAGAAGAGTAACGAAGGGGTTGAAAAGCGCAACCTGTCAGCCACTTCAACACTACGTCCAGGTTCCAGGAGACTGCATCTTCCTTCTCTGCTTAGACGTATCAAAAGACTTGACAAGGTCATTAAGATTTAGGATTGATGCAAGATTCAGGACCCCTGTGTATAAACACTGAGCTAAACACAGCTTGAAACCCGTTAATGGTGGAGGAAGAGAGATTCCTAGATCTCGGATAAAGAAGGAAATCCGTAATTTGGGTTACAGATGTCACAGAAGAAGAGCTGTTGAGTCTGAGACACCAGCTTTGGAAAATCACCCACTGAGCCTGAAAGATGCAGCTAGTAAGTTGAAGCCTGCATCTTGCAATAGTTTCTGCAGCACGTCTTGAAAACTCTTACGCTCCGACAAGCTTCTGGACAGTCTGAAGCCTGTCAGGACAAGAATGGTCAACCCTTTGGTACCTCTTAAAGTGAGGTTGCCTGAGTAGGCAAGGTTTTTAGGGGAAGAAGTTTCGGAAAGTCCACCCACAACCATAGCAGGTCCTGGAACCATTCTTTCATGGTCCAGAATGGGGCTATGAGAATCATAATGTTGCAATGAGCCTAAGACTTTCTCAGCGCTTCCCTGAGCATGTTGAAAGGCAGACAGGCATAGCCAAAAAGGACTCCTCAACCTAGAACCGAGAAGTCTGAATAAAAGTCTCAGCCTGGGCTCAGAGGATGAAAGGCTTTCCTTCCAAAAGTCTACATTTGGACTGCCACCATGCTGGTCCGACCTGATTACCAGGTTTATGGGAAACGCGTAGGTGTACTGCTTTGTTTCCCTGTCCCAGTTGGCCTAGAGGATGAATTGCAAAACTTTTCATGAGAAGCTGCCGAACTAGTTGAACATCTTGACAGATGACAGAGATTCCAGTAGTCTCATCCACTGATGGGCCGAGCAAGACGGAGGGGCTAGAAACTTGTGGACAGTCTGAAGGCAGCTGGTGATACTCATCCCCATATAGAGGAACTCTTGCGATGGGGCCAACTGGGGCTTCTGAAGGTAGATGATAATTCCCAGTTCCTGAGAGAGAGGAGATGTACAAGCCCTTTGTGCACTTTTTCTTCAAAGGGGATTGAAGAGGCAAGTCGTCCAGATATAGACTGACGTTAATGCCTATTAAATGAAGTCACTTGCTAGAGGAGCGAGGACTCGAGTGAACACTTGAGGTGCCATAGAGAGGCCGAAGCAAAGAGCCCGAAACTGGAGATTTAGCTGGTGCCAGGCGCTCTGAGAGGAGACAGGTGTTTAGATGCTGACGTGGGGCACCTAAGAGTGTTTCCCGGAAGACGAACCTTAGATACTTCCAGGAGTCTGGATGGAAAGGAAAGTGGAAGTATGCATCCTGCATTTCCAAGGTTATCATCCAATCCCCTAGTGAATGGATGAAAGGACTAACTGGTTCATCTCCATCTGAACTTTGTCTGCCGGATAAAGAGACTGAGGGCGCTTACGTTGAGGACTGGTCTCCCAACCCCAGTGATCTGGGGACCACAGACAGACGGTAGTAGAACCCCTCTGAGTTGATGTCCTCAACTTCTATGACTCTTCGAAGAAGAGAGGAGACCTCCTCCAAAAGGGGGCCGAATGTTTACCAGGGCCTCTTGAGTAGGCCGTCAAAACAAAAGGAGAAGGGACCAAAGAAGGGCTCTCCATGAACTGAATGGAGAAGCCCTCCCTCAGAACCTTGACAATCCACTGTTCTGACCCTCTGATACTCCATTTCTCCCAAAACTCGAGAAGACTGGCTCACACTTGTGCACAGAGGACTTCTTCCTCATTTCTTGGGCAAGGACTTGAGCTCCTCTTGATAGTTCTTGTTCCAAGTGGGACCAATCTTGCCCCATGGCGTCTCTTGCCCATGCTAGAGGGTCCGGGGCCCGAGAACAAAAAAGAGGAAGGCGATGGTTCCTTGAGGTGGCAAATGGGTCCAATGTCGACCTGCCCTATAATATCGCACTTTCCGATAGACCAGGGGATCCAAGGTCCACTCAGTGGGAAGGACCTTACGGCTCAGCTCATCCGTCAGAGTTTAGTTTTCCCTGAAAAAATCAAGTGACTAGACTTACTCAATTTGATCTGTCCACAGCAGAAGGTCTCTTGCTGTCTGGCAGAGAGTAAAAGAGTGAGAACTGCCTTGCCTCATCTGTATGTTAGGGCTGTGGTATTGTCTAAATGGACTGCCAGTCTTGTGAACTAGGGTCAAGAAGTATTGAAGCTCTAAGTGAATAGCTTTCAGCTCTGACATTGATGTGAAGGTTCTGTTCTTCCAGAGACCACATCCTGGAAACCTCCCAGTCGAGAAGTGGACATTGGAGCAGATCCTAGACTGGACTCTGGCTTACTCCCACGAAAGAGATGTTGCTGGAGAGGAAAGACCGTCTTAGAAACAAACGCGGATGAATCCTTGGGGCGTTTGGAAGAATGCGCCAGAAGATCCTAAGTCGACTTCTACTGAAGGTCCGACTTCTGGGTCTGAGTGAGCCCTTTAGTGGAATGGGAGCACCAAACATCTCTTTCCTTCAAAACCCCCAAAGAGAAAAGAGACGCAAGTTCAAGAGAGCCATCCCTGATGGTTTTGTCTGCATGAGAAAGGACTCCTAGCCTGTCTGAGGCGAAGTCTCCACAAACCTTTGCAATCTTCTTAGCTAGCACTCTCACCATCCAGTCCAAGAAACTGAAAGCTTCAAACAACTCAAAGAGGTCTTGACAAGGAGGTCAAGTTCTGCTGATGGAAAAAAATTTTTACCTACGAAAACACTGAGCATTGGGAAGAAGTAGCTTTCCCGGTGGCGTAGGAAAGAAAACCTCCTATGGATTAAGTGCAAGGGAAAACAAACAAAGGAAGCCTACCTTGCTCCCTCTTAGCAGAAAACTAAACTTCAATCTCGAGTGCCTTCCTAGAAGACGAGGAAAGCACCATATGGGGAGCCTAGGTCTGTCATCCCGATGGCGCCTCATCAGGAAGGTCAAGAAGAGCTGCATAGACTAGGAGACCAGTGGTCAGAAATGGGCGATTGGTGCTCTGAGCAGGAGACTGATAGTCAAGAGTTGGTGCTGGGCATTCGGAAGCTGGCGCTGGGCACTCAGGAGTTGGAGCTGGGCACTCGGGAGCTGGCTGCAGACACTCAGGCACTGGCGTCGGGCGCTCATGAAGAGATGGGCGCTTGATCAAAGACCACTGGTGCCTGAGAGGGATCGTTGGACGCTTGGAGCCAAATACTGGCGCCCAACAGAAGTAGGCTCAGGAGAGAAATAATCCAGACTGTCCCATGCACTGCAGGAAGTTTGAGGACTGTGCCCGGCTCCTTAAACTGCTAACTAGACAGTGGAAAAAGCGGCCAGCATTGCCTGCTTGCCTTCTCAATGGACAATGTGGTAGGTTAATTTTGGGTTTGTATGATGAAAGACGTTTGTATGAATTAATTGTTCCATTTTGTTTGTTGTGATGTTTTTATTTTTGTTTGATTTTTTTATTGTATTGTATGTCAGGAAGGAGTACACTAGGTAAGTCTGTTTTTTCTGTTTTTTACTTGCAGTTTGCTGAATGCGTCGGAGTAGTGTGGCTTGCTCCCCTTCAACCCAAGGTGTAAGCAGCTGCCTACTTTGTGGTGGTAGCATACAGGAAAAAAAAAAAAATAAAATTGAAGACAGAGGACACTTACTGTGGTAGAGTTTTTTTTGAAATAGCAGAAAGGATAAGACAGAGAAGTAATAAGGAACATAGAGAGCATGAAGCTGCCAGACTGCAGGAAAGAAACAAATATTTGGTCAGGCTGCTCTTCTTCCTGTTCCTCCATACATGACTCTATAACCTTAAAGGTGTTGATCTCGACACATTTGCTGCAAGGAAAGTGCGACGAAATCCACAACTGACTGATGTTGAGCAAGTTAACTCCCAATCGGAAGAAGACGTGATAGAGACCATAGTTGGTGTGGAACATTGTAGATTTAGGTTTAGGGTAATATTAAGACTGAAATAGCTTAAGTTGCAGTTCTTTAGGTTAAGGTTCTTTTGACAGAAGGGCAGGGAAACTATAGGATTAAGACTGAGTAGAATAAGGTTTGATGAACTATAGTGATCATATCAAGTTTTTTGGTCATTGTAATATTTAAGGAAATAAAGTAGGTTAAGAAAAGCAGAGGGTTTTATTTTGTAACCTCTAAATTTGTTCCCATCATACTGCCCCAATTGTGTACTATAAAAAGCCCCTACAACAAGACAAATCTAGAAAGTGCTTGCAATGCTTCAACATCCGGGCTGGAATCTTGAGAGTCGGACGACAACTGACGCACATCCACAGAGACACATTTCCAACAGCTGTCTGTCAAAGCCTGGGATCAATCAACAGGCTTGACTTAGGGGGCAACTACCTATGGGCAAACCCCACTGATCTCCCTTGGACCTCTGGTATGACTCCCCCCATGTTTAGGGGAGTATGACAAGGACCATTGTCTGGGAGAATCAGCGGGACAAGCAGCCACCTCCTACACCTGCACAACACTTTCTCCTTCAAGAAGCCTTTCCAGTGGTTGTCTGCTGATACCTGGAAATGTGCAACAGATTCGACTGAGGGAGGGCAACTACCTGTGGGCCAACCCCTTCAGCCTCCATTGGACCTATGATATGTCTTCTCTGATACTCCACTTCTCCCAAAACTCGAGAAGACTGGTTCACACTTGTGCACAGAGGACTTCTTCCTCGTTTCTTGGGCAAGGACTTAAGCTCCTCTTGATAGTTCTTGTTTCAAGTGGGACCAATCTTGCCCCATGGCATCTATTGCACATGCTAGAGGGTCTGAGGCCTGGGAACAAAAAAGAGGAAGGCGATGGTTCCTTGATGTGGCAAATGGGTCCAATGTCAGCCTGCCCCATAGTATCGCAGATTCCAATAGACCAGGGGATCCAAGGTCCACTTGGTGGGAAGGACTTAATTCAATGACTCAGCTCGTCCGTCGGAATTTAGTTTTCCCTGAAAAAATAGAGTGACTAGACTCACTCAATTTGATCTGTCCACAGTAAAAAGTCTCTTGCTGTCTAACAGAGAGAAAAAGAATGAGAGCCACCTCGCTTCGTATGTACGTTAGGGCTGTGGTACCTGTATTGTCTGAATGGACTGTCACAGTCTTGTTGTGAACTAGGGTCGAGAAGTACTGAAACCCTAAGTGAATAGCTTTCAGCTCTGACGTTGATTTGAAGGTTCTGTTCTTCCAGAGACCACATCCTGGAAACTTCCTGGTCGAGACGCGGACATTGGAGCAGATCCTAGACTGGACTTGGGCTTACTCCCACAAAAGGGATTTTGCTGGAGAGGAAAGACCATCTTAGAAACAAATGCAGACAAATCCTTGGGGCGTTTGGAAGAATGCACCAGAAGATTCTAAGTCGACTTCTACTGAAGGTCCAACTTCTGGGTCTGAGTGAGTCCTTTAGTGTAACAGGAGCACCAAAAATCTCTTTCTTTCAAAACCCCCAAAGAGAAAAGAGCCGCAAATTCAAGAGAGCCATCCCTGATGGTTTAGTCTGCATGAGAAAGGACTCCCAGCCAGTCCGAGGCAAAGTCTCCACAAACCATTGCAATCTCCTTGGCTAGTGCTCTCACCATCCTGTACAAGAAACTGGAAGCTTCAAACAACTCAAAGAGGTCTTGACAAGGAGGTCAAGTTCTGCCGACGAAAAACATAATTTTTGCCGACGAAAAAGCTGAGCGTCAGGAAGAAGGAGCTTTCCTGGTGGCGTAGGAAAGAAAACCGCCTACGGATTAGCGCAAGGGAGGAAAAATAAAGGAAGCCCTACCTTGCTCCCTCTTAGCAGAAAACCAAACTTCAATCTCCTTGAGTGCCTTCCTAGAAGACAAGGAATGCACCATGTGGAGAGCCCAGGTCTGTCATCTGGATGGCTCCTCATCAGGAAGGTCAAGGTAGGCGAGACCAGGGCTAGCAGGAGCCAAAAAAAGTGTAGGAAAGTTCACCCACAAATATTGAAGGAGAGCTGCATAGGCTAGAGACCTGTGGTCGGAAACGGGTGCTTGGCGCTCTGAGCAGGAGATTAATACTCAAGAATTGACACTGGGCACTCGGGAGCGCTGGATGCTTGGCAACTGGCGCCGAGTGCTCAGAAGCTGGTGCTAGGCACTCGGAAACTGGCAGCGGACACTCAGGAGCTGGCACTGGGTGCTCGTGAAGAGATGGGCACTTGAATGAAGACCACAAGTGCCTGAGAGGGATCAATGGACGCTTGGAGCCAAATACTGGCACCCAACAGAACTACGCTCAGGAGAGAAATAATCCGGACTATCCCATGCACTGCAGGAAGGCTAAGGACTGCGCAGGCTCCTTAAACCACTAACTGGGAAGAGGAGAAGAGCGGCCATCGTCGCCTGCTTGCCTCCTCAATGGACGAGACGTATCTAAAAAGTGCTTGTGGCACGCTTCAAACTCCGGGGTGGAGTCTCGAGAGTCAAACGACAACTGATGCACATCCACAAGAGACACCTTTCCAACAGCTATCTGTTGAAGCCTGGGATCAAGCAACAGGCTTGACTGAGGGGGCGACTACCCGTGGGCAAACCCCACTGACCTTCCTTGGACCTCCAGTATGACTCCTCCCAGGTTTAGGGGAGTATGACAGGGAACTTCATCTAGGAGAATCGGCGGGACAAGCAGCCACCTCCTCCACTTGCACAACACTTTCTCCTGTCAAGATACCTTTCCAGTGGCTGTCTGCCAATACCTGGGAACACGCAACAGGTTCGACTGAGGGGGCAACTAAACGTGGGCCAACCCCCTCAGCCTCCACTGGACTTCTGGTATGTCTTCTCCCAGGTTTAGGGGAATATGACAGTGACCTTGGTCTAGGAGCCGCTACACTGTATCACTGCTAAGTTAAATTCTGTTAAACATAGACTCTTGACTGGCAATGGCAACAGTCGGAAGGAAGGGAGTCAGGCACAGGAGTAGGTGGATTAAAAATAGGAGGGCTAGAAGTAGCAGAAAAAAGGGCAGGAAGGGGGGAAGAAGGAATAGCAGAGCTATCTTCTAACCTAGACCAGGGTAGAATTCTACGCTAAGGGGAGCTCCTTTCTCGGCTCTAGAGGCCGCTTTCCTTTCTATCCCTCTCTAACTTGTCTAGTTGAGATTAATTACCTTCTACTCTTCTAACCATTACATTCAGCAAAGTTTTCTCCCTACTATATTTCTGCCCCCTGCATTTACCGCAAATTATATGAGAATCGTATGAAGATCGATTGATCTGGTTTGCAGCTTTCACTACAATAGCGAAAATAGGTGAACTTGAATCACACATAATAATAACCAAAGAACTAGAAAAAATTATCCTGAAAGCTCTTAAAGCTTGAAGGCTACTCAAATAAGCGTTAATACTTCACCAAAATCCAGCCATACAACCGAAAATCAGTGAACAAAAGCTGCAGCAAACCCCCGATGTTATTTGAGAGCCAGCAGAAACAGAACAAGGTTTTCTGCTAAGTCGTTTCCAGTACTCCCATTGGTGGGCGGGGCTTGAGTATATCTTAGTTTAACCAGACCACTGAGCTGATTAACAGCTCTCCTAGGGCTGGCCTGAAGGATTAGATTTATTTTACGTGGCTAAGAACCAACCGGTTAACTAGCAACGGGACCTACAGCTTATTGTAGAATCCAAACCACATCATGATGAGAAATGAATTTCTATCACCAGAAATAAATTCCTCTAATTCTTCATTGGCCAGTCAGAGGGTCAAACACTGGGCCAACAGTGTGCTAGCCGAGAGCTCTACCCACCCCTCCAATGAAGAACTAATTACAAAGCTGATTTCACATTGACAGGAGGTGGGATACATGGACTACTCTACCCCAAAACATTATGCAATGTAATGAATTTGAGAATAGACAATTTGCTAGCATTGGGACAATGCCTGTTGCTTCCTTCCTGGTAAGAGAGCTGCTGCAGGAAGATAATGCCTCTGGTTGTCACTCATCTTAGTAGCAAGGGGGCATGGCCCTGGATCGCCTACTACATCAGTGGGAGACTTACAGCGAGGGACATCAACGAACACGAGTAAAGTATACAAAAATGCCCCTGCCCTGTTACCTACACCAAAAGATTTTAAAAAACACCATCACCCAACCATTAAAAACTGGAGGGAATCCAAGTACATAGTACTCCCAGACTCCCCTAGAGCTCAATATCATAAATCAAGGTGAAGAGAATGGGTGAAAGGCATGCTTCCTACATTCCCTCCCCCAACACCATGCCAGCCACAATAAAGGACCCAAAGTACTGCATTCACTAAAAACTGTTTCTATGTCCCTTAAGTAGTGGGATGCAAATAACTGATTCACATCTCCAATACGTTGCTTGGAGAATGTCTGACAGAGATAGATTATGTTTAAACACTAAGAATGTAGCCACTGCCCTGATTTCGTGTGCTTTAACCTTCAGAGAAGGTAAAAGCTCTTCACCTACTTGAAAGTGGGCTTCTCTATTGAGCTCTCTTAGGAAAAAAAGAGAGAGCATTCTTCTTAAGAGGACGTGAAGGATCTTTGACGGAAGCCTTCAAATTACTTGAAGGCCCCTTTAACTTCTCAGCCCTCTTCAGGTAAAACTTTAAAGCCCTTAGAGGGCAAAGAGCTCTTTCTTCTTCCTCAGGTCCTAGAATTCCTCCTAAATTCTTGACCCTAAAAGAACGAGGGCAGGGCTTAGACGGATTCTCATTCTTAGCGAGAAATCCCAGTGTATAGGAACAGATTGCATCTCCTCCAGAGAAGCCTATCCTATCTGTGGCCTGTATCTCACTAACCCTTTTAGCTGTCACCAAGGCTACCAGGAAGAGGCTCTTCTAGTCAGATTCTTGAGCGAAGAGGTGCTGATAGGCTCGAAAGGTGGTCCAGACAATCATTTCAAGACCATATCTAGGTTCCAAGATACAGGTTCTGCCCTCTTTTGCTTACTTGTATCAAAAGATTTTATTAAATCAGAGAGATCCTCATTTGAGGATAAGTCAAGGCCTCTGTGCCTGAACACTGCGCTAAGCATGGCCCTGTAGCCCTTCACAGTTCTTTGTTGGAGGGGTGGATAGAGCTGTCGCCTGGCACGCTGTTGGCCGAAGGATTAGAGGAATTTATTTCTGGTGACAGAAATTCATTTCTCGTCATAATGTGGTTCGGATCCCACAATAAGCTGTAGGTCCCGTTGCTAGGTAGCCAGTTGGTTCTTAGCCATGTAAAATAAATTTAATCCTTCGGGCCAGCCCTAGGAGAGCTGTTAATCAGCTCAGTGGTCTGGTTAAACTAAGATATACTTAACTTTTTTACAGTTGAAGAGGCCAAGTCTCTGGAGTTTCTGAGGTATAAAAGGAAATCTGCAGTCTCCGTCAGAGTTGTTGAAGTAGAATAGATTTCATTCTTTCTGCACTAAGTGAGGAAAATGGACCACTTGTTCTGGAAACGCTGCAGGAAGATTGACGTTTGCATTTTGAGATAGTTGCTGCAGCTACTCCCGAAAAACCCTTAACTCTGAGGGGTCTCTTGACAGTTTGTACCCTGTCAGAGCTAGAGTAGACAATCCTTGATGAAATCTTCTGACATGGGGTTGTTTGAGAAGATTGTCTTTGAGGGAGCAGTCTTGGAAAGCCTACCAGAAGTCCCACAAGGTCCAGAAACCATTCCTTATGAGGCCAAAATGGAGCAATCAATATCGTCGACACATTCTTGTGGGACTGGAATTTGTTTAGTACCTCTCGTATCATTCTGAAGGGATGGAAGGCATATAGTTTCGAAGCTTTGTGTCCGTCGCCCATGCCAATGGATCTGTAACTGGTGAACAAAAAAGAGGGAGACAATGGTTTTTGGACATCAAAAAGAGGTTGAGAGTCAGCCTTCCCACAGTCTCCACAGGGCCCGGCAGATTATAGGATGTAAAGTCCACTCCATGGGAATGACTTGACTGCCTCGGCTCAGCTGGTCTGCTAGTACAGGCAGTCCCCGGTTTACGACGGAGGTTCCGTTCCTACGCAGCGCCATAAGCCGAAAAATTTTCGAAAATCGTCAAAAACCTAAGAAACTATACCTTTAATGCTTTGGGTGTATTGGAAACAATGGAAACTGCATTTTTATTGAGTTTTTCATGAAAAAAACTCCAAATTTTGATTATTCTGCCATTTTGTAGCCATATTTCTTCGGTCAGATTGGTGTCCTAAGCGTCGTAACCCCGGAACGTGTCGTAAACCGGGAAATAATTTCTGATGAATATATTTGAAAAGCGTCGTAACCTCGGAACGTCATAAGCCGGACCCATCAAAACCCAGGGACTGCCTGTTTATTCAGCTTTCCCTGTACAAACCTTGTCAGAATTTTTGTCCAGCTCTGGTCAGCCCAGAGAAGCAGATCCCTCACTGCTTCACATAGTGAGAAGGAATGTGTTCCTCCCTGCTTGCTTATGTACGACAAGGCTGTTGTGTTGTCTGAATGAACTGCTATGGTTCTGCCGTACACCTCCAAGGCAAAGGCTTGAAGACCCAGGTGAAAAGCTTTTAGTTCCCTCACATTTATATGCAGTTCCTTTTGATCTTGCGACCAAGTCCCCGAGACTTCCCTGTCTCCCAGGAGAGCTCCCCAGCCAAAGTCCAATGTGTCGGCAAAGAAACTTAGGTGGGGGTTCTGAGGTGAAAGGGCTTTCCCTTCCAACAACCTGCTTTCTGACCTCCACTAAAGCAGGTATTTATTGATGTTCTGGGTCACCGGAAACAAGAAAGAGTCTGGATGCCTTTTTCTGTCCCAGCTGGCTCTGAGGGCCGAGGAGACTCATCCATTTGTTGGCCAAGCAGCTCTGAAGGGAGAGAAACTCGTCTATCATACATAGACAGGACCCCACTCTCTTTGGGGCTGGAAAAGCCCGAAAAAAAAGAGAGTTCAGAGTCATCCCAAAATAAACTACAGTATTTCCTATGAGGGAGCCAGCTGGGACTTCTGATGATTGATCAACAATGCTCTGCGCATTGTTCCTTCATTGGGGAGCGAAGGAGCCAATTGTCTAAGTAAAGTGTGATGTTTATCCCTGAGATGAAGCCAAGATGCCAGGGGGCAAGACCCCGCATAAAAACTTGAGGGGCTACTGTCAGTCCGAAACATAGAGCTCGAAATTGGAAGAATTGGTCCTAATATACAAATCTTAGGTACTTCCTTGAATCCAGGTGTATACGGATGTGGAAGTACGCATCTTGCATATCTATTGAGACCCTCCAGTCTCCCTGACGAATAGCAACAAGAATGGAATGATTCGTCTCCATAGGATACTTTGCTTTAAGAACAGTGCCGTTCAATGCACTTACATCCAGGGCTGGTCTCCATCCTCCTGTTGCCTTAGGGACTACAAACAGCCGATTGTAGAACCCCTCTGAGCTCAGATCTGTGACTACCTATATTGCCCTCTTCTCGAGGAGGGAGTGTACTTCCTCTGTCTGTGAGAGCCGAAAACCTCTTTGAGCCTACAGAGTAGACAGTCAAGCTGATGGGCTTTGTGAGCAATAGAGGTCGATCTATGAATGGGATTGTGTAGCCAACCTGAGCTCAGGACTTCCACTACCCATTGTTCTGCCCCTTTCTCCTTCCAACTCTCCCAAAAGAGGAGCCTGGCACCTACTGGGGAATGGAGGACACTGGGTTCATTTCTTGGCTGAAGACTTGGATGTAGATTTTTTGATTGATCGAGGGGTAAAAAGCAAGCTCATACGACCTCTTGGTTGAGCCCTTCACTTGTTCTCATGGAAGGGAAAGGGCTGCAAAGGAGAGGATGCCTTGGAGCTAAAAGGTGGAAGCCCCTTAGGACGCCTTGAGGAATGTACCAAAAGATCCTAAGTTGACTTCATTGTAAAGGCAAGGCAATATTATTCACCACTGACTGCAGGAACAAAAACTCACGTACCACAGGGGAGAAGACAAGGGCAGATTTCTGAGCTGAGGTGACTCCCTTCGAGGTGTAAAAGCAGCAAATCTCCCTTTTCTTTAAAATCCCCATGGCATAGAGAGACCAATTCACGAGAACCATCTCTAACCCCCTTTTCCGCACAGGAAAGGACCCCAAGAAGATCTGAAGATAAATCCAACGGTACAGTAGAGTGTTCCTGAGTCTTACGAGCTAGAGTGCCCACCATCCATTCTAAAAAGCTAACCACTTCGAAAATCTTAAACATGTTCTTCAGCATATGGTCGAGCTCAGCTGCAGATAACATATCTTAGCTGCCGAAAAGGTTGACCTACGGGAAGAGTCAATCAGACTGGAGAAGTCCCCTGGGAGGAAGCAGGGACCCCCAAGGAAGGAGCTTCTCCAGTGGCATAACACATCTGTTCAGCAGCCTTGTGGGGGGATAACTGAAACAAGCCTTCCCTTTCTCACTTTTATCCGAAAGCCAAGTGTCAGCTTTGCTTAGTGCTTTCCTGGCAGAGGTGGAGAGCACCATCTTAGGTAACTTAGAAGACTCGCTAGGAATACCACTCATCTGAAAGGCTGACACAGGCAAAGATGGAGCAGCCGGAGAGAAACAAGGTGGGAAAGCTGCGTAGAAGAAAACGCAACAGAGCAGCATAAGCGGGAGAAGGAGAATCTTCCTCTGGCTCCTTATCCACATCATCCCCAACCAATGACACTGGAGACAACGACAAATCTTTAGGAGGTTTCACAGACGAAGAAGGTTTCTTTAAAAACAGTAAAATGTCATCTAGACGCTCCTGAATGGGGGCAAGAGACAGATCCAAACATGACGATGTCAAGGCTTGCTGCAGAAGAGAAGGCGCTGTTACTGAATGGACTGGCCCCGAGCACTTAGAAGAAGAACCAGGATAATCAGGCAACACTACCCAACGAAGACTCTCTGAGAGAGCAGGCGCTAATGTGTGCTCAGAAGCTTCTGGCTGCTTGGCAGCCACTGGGGACTTGAGAAACACCACGCGCTTAACAGCCACTGACTGCTCTGGCACCAAAGAACGCATGGGCGCCGAGCACTACTGGGCACTAAGGAGCTACTGGGAGCTCGGAAGCCGATTGGCGCTCGGGGGCTGCTGCACTAACTGGTGCCACTGGGCACTTGCACCTTGAAGTGTTGGGAGACGGAGCAGGAGAAAAATGCTCTGCTATGCCAACTGGCACCACTAGACTCTTGCATCTTGAAACATTGGGAGAAGATTCAGGAGACAAGCGCTCTGACACTGCTGCACTAACTGGCACCTCTGGGCACTTACGTCAGTGAATGTCGGGAGAAAGATCGGGGGAAAACTGCTCCAGGCTGTCCCAAAAACTGCAAGATGGCAGAGACTCCTTCACCTTTCTTGCATGGCACCTGAGGAGAGCAAGACACCTCTGCCGCAGACCTTTTCAATGGTCTTGACACATCACTGAAGCGACATTGGCGTCTCTGAACTAGAAGAGATGGTGAGCCTCCGAAAAGATGCCTTTCCAATGGCTGTCATGCACTGTCATCACCTGGGACTTTGCAACAGGTGCAACTGAGGGGCCACCTACCCTTGGGCAGACCCCACCGACGTCCCTTGGGCTTCTGGTGTGGCTTCTCCCAGGTTTAGGGGAGTATGCCAGGGACCTTCACCCAGGAGAATCGGCAGGACAGGCAGCCAGCTCCTTCACTAACACCTCACTATTGTCACTCACTTTATGTTCCATCAAGGGATGCACTGAAGCCCATAGCTGAGCCACTATGTTACTATTAACTTGAACTTACGATTGAATTTAGACTCCAGACTGGCAATGGCTGAACTTACAATCTAATTTAGACTCCAGACTGGCAATGGCACTGGGGTCGGGAGCAAGACAGCTGGGTAAAGGATCAGGTGGTACAACTGAAGAGGAGGGCATGGGAGAAATTACAGGCAAAGATACAATAGACACATCCATAGAAGGCCTAGCAGATTCCTGACTAACTACAGTCTTGTCATGCTTAATAGTTGCTTTTCTCTTTCTGTCCTCTCTTGCTTTGATAGATGAGAACTCAAAGTCTTCCACTGTTTTGGGTCCTAACCCTCACACTCTGAACATGGTTTATCTATTGAGTAAACTAAACCCCCACAAGTCATGAACAAAGTATGAGAATCATATTTAGAAGAGGTTAATCTCATATTACAGCCTTTGCTGCAACACCGAGTATTAGTAGTACTTGTGTCTAACATCGTCACTAAACAGGTCAAGAATAAAGTACAGAGGAGTCACAATCAAGAAGTCAAATCCATGACTTTCCAAGGTTTTAATGAAAAACCTAACTAACTATTTGCCAAAAGGCTACCAAAAGCAAAAATACTTCACCGATCAAGATACAACCAGAAAACCAGCAAAGTATTGAGTTCCAAATCCAGCTGTTGCTCACAATCTACATCGTAAGCCAGCAGAAACAAATTGAAGCCATTTGCTCAGTTGTTCCTCATCTTCCCCGGCAGGGTTAGTCACCTACACCAAAACAAAAGAATCGCTACCATGAGTTTCAAATTTTAGCTGGCGATACTAGAAACGTTAGCTATGTAATTGCTTGGCAAGTCACTTATATAAAATATATTTTTTCTAAACATTTTTCATACAAAGCAAGTAACCATAATTAACCTTATTCCAGTTTTAACAACTTTTTAAATTCTGAAATACAAAGACCCCAGTGATGATGAACAGACCATGCTCCATCATCCTGCACGGCTTCCCTCTTCCAACAGGCTCTGTTGTGAACAGATGTGTGCATATATATAAAACATTAATATAAGTGATTGCAGTATCAGCTAGGAGAGTTAATGACAAAATACAATAATAGAACAAGAGCAATCATAAAAAAAGAACAAAAAGACTATACAAATTGAATGCAGCTGATGCAGCAATCAGAATTAACCTATAAATATTATACATATATTGATTTTGCAACCTGAATGAGAGGCAGTGTAGTAGCTCTCAAGCCATCTATCTGACTGGAGATCTACAAAATTAATATTGTGTTCCTATACGTTTCATAAAAGTCAGTCATGCATGGTCTTTAGTGTTCTTGAACTCCATCACCATGATTGCAAATCCATATCAATAATTGGACTGTGCACTGTCAAGATCACTTGCCACAGCCAGAAAAAGTCATCTTGCAGATTATCTTATGAAATGTGCATGGAAATCCACAGGGTGACATAACCTGGTCTGCACAAAATCACTAACTTCTGGTATGTGTAGTGCAATTATCAGCCATAAATAACATCTTCATACTCCCTAATGCAGTTCACTAGAGCAGACGTCATAAATTTCCCTACTCTACATAAAAGTGCCTGGTTTGTAAATTTACCCCGAGGGAGTTCTTGGTATTTGATTAAAGTCCTACTTGGGTGGCCTGACAACCACCCACAGACATTTCTTTCAAGTAATACTTGTGCTTAGTCATGCAAACCTCTAGGTTGCTATCAATCATCCTATTCCAGCCCTGAAATATAATCTAACCACATTTGTAAACTTCCTGGATGCTATATGGCAGCACAGTTGTTTGTATTTAATGAAAGTATTTCAGCCAAAAGGAAAGGGCATCAAGGTTAGTTTACTTTTCAACTTTTTTCCTCCAAAATGGATTCCACTGGTACAATTTCTGTAATAAGATAAAGTTTCATATGTCAGCCAAAAGGAAAGGGCATCAAGGTTAGTTTACTTTTCAACTTTTTCCTTCAAATTGGATTCCACTGGTACAATTTCTGTTGTAAGATAAAGCCACTGAAACTATCATGGAATTATGAGGCTTCTTGCTTATGCTTCAACCATCACAGGAATGACCCCCCAACTGTCACTCTACAAACCAGTACATACATTCAAACTTGCCATTTCTAGTATGGTATATTTGTGTTCTGTATTTGTCTATAAACTTATCCCACTGCACCCAGTCCTTTTTCAACTTTCAATTTTCTAAAAGTTGACAGAAGGAATATTTTGTACCTCGGCTCAATAAAAGAGGGTAAATAGAAGTGGACGAGGTTAGAAGAGCCCTTGACATGATAAAGAATGGCTAAGTCCCAGGATCACCAGGAATTATAAGCAATTTCCTGAAAGCAGCTGCAGAACCAGTCAGTGATGAGCAAACCAGAATTTATGAAAATATGATAAAGGAGATGGTATCAAAAAGTGAGTGGAAAAAAATGAATGACACTTCCTTTAATACCCAAACGGAAAGTAGATGCATTAGGGTCTGTAGGAATATGATTATTTAAGCAAATTATTAGATGTTGCTAAAGAAAGTTCTAAAAAGACCTGAAACACAGGCAGTCTTGATGACCAGCCAGTTACATGAGAACTACCATAGGGAAGAGATTAGACCTTATATTGAGAGATCTTGAGAAAGCATTTGACAGTCTCTAGACAAGCAATCCAATTGGTAATACAAAATCAGACCACCAGAATGGCTCACTAAGCTAATGATGTTAATATACCAGTGAAAACAACGACATGCACATAAGAATCTGAAATCAATGTTGGCACTGATCAAGGATTGCCACAAAGTCCTTTATTGTTTATCAAAGTAATGGAAGAAGCCACAAAGGACAGAAATGAAGGCAGCAGACTGAGGAAGATATTATAGAAATGTCTGAAGGAGGGAGGAGTTGCAGAGCTTGATTGGAAAGGAAGCAAAGGAAAAAGTAGTCAGAGAAGTGGCCATAAGGATGCAACAGAAGATTTGTATGGATGAACTTGGCATGGTGTGTAAAATGTAATGGACTGCGTCACATGATGCATTAAAGATTACAAAATATAACTGAAATAAGGAATTTCCAATGCCTGAAATGTAAATGTAGAAAAAATGAAGAAGAAAAGAAGGATTACCATACTGTGGTTAGAATGGCAGGTCTTAAAAGAGGGACGACATTTCTTAACATGGATAAATTCACACCATTTCATCCAAGTAACAACTTGGATGAACTGTAAGTATTCTATTAGCAAAAACAGCATGAATTAACAATGTACTCATAAGGACTGTACTCTCCACAGCAAAGAAATGGAGGCTTACCAGTACATAGCAAGTGGAGGGGATTTTAAAAAGGTGTGATTACAAAATAAGATATTTTCATAATAAAATAAATTTTTGAACATACTTACCTGGTAGTTATATCTATAGCTTAAGTCCCTGACACACGGCAGAATTTCAAAACTCGCAGCAATCGCCGATGGGTAGTCAGGTGTTCCACCTGTGCGCCCTCTACCCAGGTACCTGTAACCATTCCTAGTCTCTAGAGGGGAGGAGGGTGGGAATTTAATTATATATAACTACCAGGTAAGTATGTTCAAAAATTTATTTTATTATGAAAATATCATTTTTAAACATCTGACTTACCCGGTAGTTATATATATAGCTGATTGACACCTTTGGTGGAGGGTCAGAGACAGCCAACATCGCTGGAATTTTGCTTAAGGGTTAACCCTTAAACGCCTACTGGACGTATCATACGTCGACTAAAATTGTCTGTTGGGTGCCAAGTGGACGTGCATCGCACGCCGACTACAAAAATTTCAACCTTCGGTCAACTTTGACTCGACCGAAATGGTCGAAAAACGCAATTGTAAGCTAAAACTCTTACATTCTAGTAATATTCAATCATGTACCTTCATTTTGCAACAAATTGGAAGTCTCTAGCACAATATTTCGATTTATGGTGAATTTTTTTTTTAAACTTTTTTCTTACGCCCGCGCAGTAACTCGGCCGAAAATTTCAGAAATTCTTTCGTCATTTTGTCGTAATTTTTGCACTGTTCTATATTAGCCGTTACATAAAGTTTTATATATGAAAATGTGCGCAATTTCATGTACAATACAACAGAAAATAACTCATGGTTGTAGCTTTTATCAGTTTTGAAATATTTTCATATAAATCACGATAACTGCCAAAATTTCAACCTTCGGTCAAGTTTGACTCGACCGAAATGGTAAAAAAACGCAATTATAAGCTAAAACTCTTACATTCTAGTAATATTCAATCATTTACCTTCATTTTGCAACCAATTGGAAGTCTCTAGCACAATATTTCGATTTATGGTGAATTTTTGAAAAAACGTTTTCCCTACGTCCGCGCCAGAAATTCTTTCGTCACGTTGTCGTAATGTTTGCACTGTTTTATATTAGTTGTTACATAAAGTTTTATATATGGAAATGTGCAAAATTTCATGTAGAATACAACAGAAAATAACTCATGGTTGTAGCTTTTATCAGTTTTGAAATATTTTCTTATAAATCACATTAACTGCCAAAATTTCAAGCTTCGGTCAACTTTAACTCGACCAAAATGGTCAAAAAACACAATTATAAGCCAAAACTCTTACATTCTAGTAATATTCAATCATGTACCTTCATTTTGCAACAAACTGGAAGTCTCTAGCACAATATTTCGATTTATGGTGAATTTCTGAAAAAACTTTTTCCTTTACGTCTACTTGCCGGTAACTCGTGCCGAACATCTCAGAAATTCTTTCGTCTCGTTGTCGTAATATTTGCACCGTTTTATATAAGTCGTTACATAAAGTTTTATATATGAAAATGTGCGCAATTTCATGTACAATACAACAGAAAATGACTCATGGTTGTAACTTTTATCAGTTTTGAAATATTTTCATATAAATCACGATAAATAGAAAAAATTCAACTTTCGCTCAACTTTAACTCGACCGAAATGGTCGAAAACTGCAATTGTAAGCTAAAACACTTACAGTCTAGTAATATTCAATCAATTAGTTTCATTTTTCAACAAACGGGAAGTCTCTAGCACAATATTTCGATTTATGGTGAATTTTTGAAAAAAACATTTTTTTTACATCCGCTCATTACGAATTCATGCATCATTTTGTGATAATATTTTCTCTGTGTTGCTTTGATCGTTTTACAATTTGTTATATACCAAAATCATCGCAATTTAGTATACAATACAACTAAAAAAAATTAACTCATTAGCTGTAACCGTTGTGCTTACAGCGCAATTTGTATACAATTATATAAGTTTTTTTTTTCGCTGTCATATATTCCAATATTTATATATGATAATGATATTTTTTTCATTTCTGATGGTTGCATACTAAACTTCAGGCAATGACAAAAAAAGGAGCCAAAAATGAACTCTTAATCTTAAAAACTAAGCGTGCTGTGATTTTTTTAAAAAACTTTTTTTCCGCTTCGGTGCTAACTCACCGAACGCCACGGCATACGGGAGATGTTTTTGTAAATAGAGGCTCGGCGTTTAAGGGTTAATAAACCAACTTAAGGTTCTTACCTGGATTAAGGAAGCTGACTTCAATGAACCCCCCCTCATTATGTCTGCTTTCCTTAAGAGGTCCAGCAATCCACCTAGGGGGCTGAAGACCTCTAGGAGCTGCCAACCGGTGTACCAGCCTGTATGTGACAGACAACCTATAATACCCTTGTTTCGGGCGCCACCAAGGAACAAAATGACCACCTGACTAAAATCAGTGATTGTGGAAGACTGCGTCCAGTCTCCACAAACAACCATAAAATTTCAACCATTCCAAGGCAAGAATCAAGGGTATTGTTTTATGGGATTGCAGGGGTAGTCCCTTCTCCCACTACTGAGTTAGCTGCTATAAATGGTCCCAGTATAGCAGTCGTCATAAAGTGTTTGTACTTGCTTCAAGTAGTGTGAGGCAAACACTGACTTGCTTCTCCAGAAGGTAGAGTCCATGATACTTTGTAGGGACCTATTCTGTCTAAAGGCTACAGAGGTTGCAACTGCCCTGACCTCATGGGTTTTAACCTTTAGAAGCTTGAGGTCCGTCTCACTACATTCTGAATGAGCTTCCCTTATCAACTGTCTTATGAAAAAGGATAACGCATTCTTTGACATTGGCAGAGAGGGCTTCTTAACTGAACACCAAAGCGCCTCTGACTTGCCTCGTAAATCTTTCGTCCTTTGCAGGTAAGATCTCAGAGCTCTCACCGGACACAGGACTCTCTCTAACTCCTCACCTGCGATCTCTGCCAGATTTGTAATCTCGAACGCCTTGGGCCAGGGTTGTGAAGGACGTTCATTCTTAGCTAAAAACTCAAGTTGTAGAGAGCAGATAGCTTTGCCGTTCCTAAAACCGACAGTTTTATTGAAGGCATGTACTTCACTGACTCTTTTAGCTGTTGCTAACTAACCAAAAACAGATCCTTCATGGTGAGATCTTTAAATGAAATCTCTTGCAAAGGTTCGAACCTATCAGACATGAGAAACTTTAGGATCACGTCTAGGTTCCACGCCGGTGAGTTCTGTCTTTTCTCCTTAGTAGTCTCGAATGATCTGAGAAGATCTTGGAGATCTTTATTGGCAGACAAATCCAAGTTTCTGTGTCTGAAGACAGCTGCCAACATGCTCCTGTATCCCTTAATAGTCGAGGCTGAAAAGTTCTGTCTCCTCTTAAGATAAAGAAGAAAATCCGCTATCTGGGTCACAGAGGTACGGAAAGAGGAAACGGAGTAGATCTGGTCTTAGAGGCAGACTTCTCAGTGTGTCCACCATCCATTCCCGCACCTCTGTGAACCATTCTCTTGTCGGCCAAAAGGGGACCACTAGAGTCATCCTGGTGCTCTCGTGGGACACGAACTTCTGAATGACTTTGTTTATAATCTTGAACGGGGGAAAAGCGTAAACATCTAGCCTGGACCAATCTAAGAGGAGCGCATCTATGTACGCTGCCTCGGGATCTGGTACGGGGGAACAGTATGTCTCCATCCTTTTCGTTTGTGCTGTGGTGAAGAGGTCTATGCATGGACGTCCCCAAATCCGCCACAAATCTTTGCAGACATCTTGATGAAGAGTCCATTCTGTTGCCAGGACTTGACCTTTCCTGCTCAGACTGTCTGCTCTCACATTCCTTTCCCATTGAATGAATCGTGTCAATAAAATCACATTCTCTTTCGCCCACAAAAGGAGTTTCCTCGACGTCTCGTACAATGACCTGGAGTGGGTTCCGCCTTGTTTGTTGATGTAGGCCAACGCCGTCGTGTTGTCGGAGTTGACCTGCACGGCCTTGTCCCGAACTGAGTGCTCGAACTCTTTGAGGGCTAAAAAGATTGCAGTCAGCTCCTTTTGATTTATGTGGAGCTTCTCTTGCCCTCTGGTCCAGGACCCCGATACCTCCATCTTCCCCAGTGTTGCTCCCCACCCCGAGTCCGACGCGTCGGAGAACAACACTAGGTCTGGGTTCCTCTGTTTTAATGAAAGGCCTTCCTGAAGCTTGACAGGGTCGTTCCACCACTGAAGGCATTGTTTCATCGTCTCTGAAAGGGGGATACACTCTGTCTCTAACCTCTCTTCTCTGCTCCAATACCGATTGAGGTGGAATTGAAGTGGACGAAGGTTTAGTCTTCCTAAGGAAACAAACTGCTCTAGCGAGGAAAGGGTCCCCAGCAGACTCATCCATTCCTCGCTGAGCACATCTGTTTCCCAGAAAGTCCTGTAGTTTTACCAAGGCCTGTTCCATCCTTGATGGTGACGGAAAAGCCGAAAATCCCGAGACTGAATCCTCATCCCAAGGTACAGGATCTCGTGGGATGGGGTTAGTTGCAACTTCTGTCTGTTTACCAGAAGTCCTAGTTCCTCTGATAAACAGATTGTCATTTGAAGATCCTCCAGGCAGTGATTGAAGGAAGGAGCTCTGAGGAGCCAGTCGTCCAGATACAGAGAGGCCCTGATGCCTCTTGTGTGCAGCATTCCCGCTACATTTGACATCAGTCTCGTGAATATTTGGGGCGCAGTGCTTAGGCCGAAGCAAAGAGCCTGAAACTGGAACACCTCTTCCTTGAAGGCGAATCCCAGGTATTTCTTGGAGCCCAGGTGGATAGGGATGTGGAAATATGCATCCTGAAGATCCAAGGAAACCATCCAGTCGTGTTGTCTGACTGCTGCTAACACTGATTTCGTTGTCTCCATGGTGAACTTCGTCTTTTGTACAAAGACGTTGAGGGCACTCACGTCCGGTACTGGTCTCCACCCCCCTGAGCTCTTGGGAACCAGGAAAAGTCGGTTGTAAAACCCCGGAGAATCCAGATTTCGTACTCTCTCTATTGCGTTCTTCTGCAATAATATAGATACTTGCTGTTGAATCGCCTGTGCCTTGGATTCGTCTCTGTATCTGGGAGACAGATCTATCAGTTTGTCTGCCAAAGGAGGCTTTTTTAGGAAAGGGATTTTGTACCCATCCTTGAGTAGTTGAATGGACCAAAGGTCCGCTCCTCTTTTCTCCCACACCTGCCAGAAGTTGGACAGCCTGGCACCTACCGCTGCCTGCAGGAGAAGATAGTCAGGTCCTGCTTCTTCCCTGTCTAGAGCCTCTTCTCGTTGTCGTTCTTCTACCCGCCCTAGCGGAACCTCTACCGGAGGGCCGACCACGAAAGGGCTGAGACACCTGAAACACAGGAGCCTCAGCCTTACTCTTTTTAGTGATGAAAGTCGTTGGTAGGACTTTTCTTGCTGTTTTAGATATCAGATCTTGCGTGGTTTTCTGGGCCAAGGATGAAGAGACCTCTTTTACTAATTCTTGAGGGAAGAGGTGAGAGGAAAAAGGGGCATAAATCAGTTCTGATTTTTGACTGGACGTGACCCCATTAGCCAGGAAAGAGCAAAGATGGGCCCTTTTCTTCAGGATTCCCGCTGAGAAAAGAGCAGCTAATTCGTTGGCACCATCTCTGAGTCCTTTATCCATACACGACATCAGATATATGAGTTCTTCGGTGTCAGTCGTGTTGAAAAATTCCATCTTCCTTCCTAAAGCTCCCAGGGTCCAGTCCAGAAAATTAAAGACTTCAAAGGCCCTAAAAATTCCTTTGAGGAGGTGGTCCAACTCTGATGTTGACCAACAAAACTTCGTTTTATCCATGGCCACTCAACGAGAAGAGTCAACAAGATTCGAGAAGTCTCCCTGGGAAGAGGCAGGTATTCCGAGGCCGAACGATTCTCCAGTTTGATACCAAACGCTAGACCTCGAAGCTAGTTTGGCTGGAGGAAAAGCAAAGGCTGTCTTTCCTTGCTCCTTCTTCGAAAGCATCCACTCATTCATAACTTTAAGTGCTCTCTTGGACAAGCTGGACAAAACCATCTTCGTAAATGCTGCCCTCTTAGACGCCTTCCCAAGAGTAAATTCTGAAGGGGGAACGAGGAGCAGTCGGGATAAAGTTCTCTGGAAAAACTCTGAAAATAGCTTCATAAGTCTTTTCAAGTCTGATGAAAGTTGATGGCCTTTAATACTGTCTTCGTCGGAAATCTCTTCAATATGATCCACAGGAGAACGCGGGATATCATCATTCTCTTCTTCCAATTGTCCGAAGACCGAAGTAGTGACGTCTTTCAAAATATCATCTTGACGCTCAGCGTCCTGGCGTCCAGTCTCTTGACGCCTGGTGTGTTGGCGTCCATCTTCTTGAAGCTTAACGTCTTGGCGTCCAGCCTCATGACGCCTGACGTCCTGGCGTCCAACTTCTTGACGCCTGGCGTCCTGGCGTCCAATCTCTTGACGCCTGGCGTCTTGGCGTCCATCCTCTTGAGCAACTCGGGCGTCCTGGCGTCCAGACTTCTGATGTTCGTTGTCCCGCCAAACCTTAAGGTCACTTGAGAACTGGCCGCCTGTGCGACATCGGTCAAAAGCTTCCTCAGGCTGATGTACAATGATCGGAACCTCTTGAGTTGGAGAAACATTCTTCCTACGTTCGCTGTCCCGCCGTACCCTGAAGTCACTTGAGAAATGGCCACCTGTGCGACATCTGTCAAAAGTTTCCTCAGGGTGACGTACAGCCATCGGTGGACGAAAATCTGCATCTGTTTTTTCTGCAGGCTGCAAGACTTGAATCAGGGAAGAGAGTTTCTGTTGCATGTCTTGAATTAGACTGATTTGCGGAGCTACCTGCTGTTGAGGATCGACAGGGGGAGCCACAATATCAGCTACTAATTCTTTCTCTACGTTGAGACGTTGGAAGTGACGTTCCGGGGACGCTTTCAATCTCATTTCCTCTTCAGCGGAAGCAGACAGCCGCCCGTGCGACAATATACGTCTGCTTTTCACTGGAGAGCAATCGTCAGAGCTAAGAGGGGAATGCTCTGGACTGCTCCAATGACTACATCCTGGAGTAGGAAGCGTCACTTCCCGACGCCGCTCCACAGAAGAAAGTTTCCTCTTGAGGGGTCTAGACTTGGACGTATGACGCCAGCCCCGTCTGGGAACTGCGTCTTCCGACGAGGACGAAAACACTTTAACCTCGCCTTTCCTATGGCGAGGGCGAGCGTCCTGGGAAGCGTCAACATACGCTCGAGGGGACGACTGCTCGGTAGCTAAAGCCTCTCACCTCCCTTCGTCTGTCGACATTCCTTCTCACAGGGGTTGGTGAGCTTGGAAGAGGTCTAGGACTAGGAGCACGACAGGACCGAGCAATCGCACCCTCCACAACACTTGCACTTTTATTTTTCTCACTAACACTTGAGTGTTTAAGATCTCTCACATTCGACCATAAATCCTCTCTGTCTCTTGCGAGGGATTCTACCCTTTGTCCAAGGGTTTGAATGGCCGTCATCATGTCCTTCAAAGTTGGCTCATTATCAGTATCAGTGGGGGGGTCTGGAACTACCACTACTGGGGAAGGAATAATAGGACTGTTAATAAGAGGAGAATTGTCAACTCCCTGACTATCTCTCGAAGAGCGAGATCTACTACTCCCGGCTCTTCTGATCCTATCCCTTTCAAGCTTCGAAACATAGCGATAGTAAACCATCCACTCTTTCTCTGATAAACCCAAACATTCATCACATCTGTCCTTTAACTCACAATTCTTACCTTTGCAATTTACACAAATCGAGTGGGGATCTAACGCGGCTTTAGCAAGCCAGGTTTTACATCCCCTCACACACATTCTCACACTCGAAGCAGAGTCAGACATCTTGGAAAAAGGAAAATCGTAAGAGATCAAAACAAGCAAGGGTCAAAACCAACAATATCTAAAAGAGTCAAGAAAATCCAAAGCAAATCCAAAAACAAGCGAAAGCCAAAGCCAAAGTGTACTTCACCAAAAACTCTGTGAAAAAACACGGGCCAAAAGAGCGAAATTCCTAACGATGCAACCGGTACGGCGGCAGGGAAGATCTGAGGAATAGTTGGAATGGTTACAGGTACCTGGGTAGAGGGCGCACAGGTGGAACACCTGACTACCCATCGGCGATTGCCGCGAGTTTTGAAATTCTGCCGCGCGTCAGGGACTTAAGCTATATATATAACTACCAGGTAAGTCAGATGTTTAAAATTTCAGTTTCATGGCTGCAACGCAATGGAAAGATCATACTGCACATCACTGGCAAAAAGACTTTCTTCAAATGAGTCTCTTTCTTTGTTTCAAAATCATAATGTGCTTATCACTTTCAGAATCTTATAATCTTGCTGATGTTGGACCATCAGCATCATCCAATAAACCTTAACTCAAAGTTGGCTAGAATTGCAGGGAAATATGGGAAAATCCAGGATTAGCAGCATCACTTTCCTACATTACATTCTTAGGCCAACTAGCATTCCACCCACTCAAAGAGCTAAGCCCTGATAAAAGCTACCAGTTATTATCATCATCCAATCTCACTACCTGGAACTGCAAGGAAATGGACTGGGCTAGGTATATTCCAGATTAGCAGCAATACCTTCCCCCACTAAATCCTTTGGACTACTAAAATACTGCCAATTCAAATAACTAAAGCCTGATAAGTTGCAAATTAATTATATGGCCTATTCAAGGTAATTTCACTCAAATACCATTGGGCCTAAGTAAGAGACCTAACATGATGTATGCCAAGCACTACCACAGAGTTGATATTGAGGTATACTGGACTCAAGGGATTAAGAGGGTTCAGATCATTAACTAGATCTCTACCATCTGTCACAAAATAACATGAACTACGCAGGCAAGAAAACCCTTGCTTATAATAATCATAAATCCAATGAGTAATGATTACAGTTACAAGCTAATACCATGAACCGTAGCTAATGATGCATTATTAGTTTTAATATAAATGCCATCCCAAAATTGGTATTAAATGAATTAGTTCCTAACTAATGAAAACAGAACCACTGTTCAAAATAAATGGAGTCTTACAGTGTGCAGCAGCAGCAGTAACAGTTAAGACATTAACAAAGGTAGGTTAGTTCATATGAGCAGCACTTGAACTGTTCAAAATAAATGGAGTCTTACAGTGTGCAACAGCAGCAGCAGCAGTAGCAGTAACAGTAAGACATTAACAAAGGTAGGTTAGATCATATAAGCAGCACTTAACAGTTACTAAAGACCAAGAAGCACAAAGTATAAATATAAAGGGAAAATCACCACCAAGATATGGAATATAGCCTGAACAAAAAAATGTATTGAGGAAAAGCAAAAACTAGTCAAGTTCTGGGAAGCAAAATCAACAGGTTTGCTCAGTCTGACAAACAACTTATACATGACTATTTTCTGCAACAGAGGGGCTTCAGAGCCCAGATGTGAAGACAGTGAGCTGAGCTCTTTTTTTAGAGTGCACTTGGAAAGGTAGTCATAATGTGATAGGTTTTTATGAGTCACGATAATTGTACATAATAATAAAAAATTTCTACAATTACCTGAGTTACTGGAAAATCATACAACCATTCCACTTCTTTCAGAAATTGGACAATCTTCTCCAGAGACTGCCCTTCCATGGTTTTGTACTAACTTGCAAGAGTTTGTAGCTATGCAAAACTGGGTACAGGGGCATCTGTGGTGAAATATCATTATAACAGTATTTCTATCTTCATGTAGACTCAGAGGAACAGAAAATATTTTTACTGCAAAAATAAAACTTATCATTCAGTATCAGATAAAAGTCCAAGCTTACACTATTCTTTGAAAAAATCAGATTAAGTTACAGAAAAATGCTATACTGTAAATGACAAATGAAATACTATACTATAATTACAAATTTCTGATAATTTTTATTTTTACAAAATACTGAATATGTACATAACTGAAGCCTTTTACTATATACAGTATATGGAAATACTTTACTAAAGCTGGTACAGTCATTCAATCTTGGCATTGATACTTACTGTTAAATTTGTAAATAATAGTGTTCGCTGTTTTCTTTGGCAACAAGGACAAATTTGGGGTTGTTAGAGGTGGGATCTTAACAAAACATTTCAGCCTTTTATATCTAAGTTATCTTAAATTTGAAATTTGTTCCTTTGAGAATACAAACTTTCATCTTTTGTATGAAGACGTTCCTTGCGGAGGCATGCTTGGTTGGTCTAGATTTTAGTGCAGCCCCTGACCATGTACATCATGAAGCACTTATCTACAAGCTAAGATCACTGGAAATTGGTGGATCTTTTATTAATATCTTAAATATAGGCAGAACCCAAAGGGTGTGTGTTGATGACCAGTATAGTAGCTTTAGTACTGTAATGTCATTTTAGGTGTTCCTCAAGGTAGTGTTCTTGGACCTTTGCTCTTTATTTTCTATAATAATAGTGACAAGTGGGAAGGTCTGGAGAACAAACTGATTGCATACGTCGATGATGCTACTCTTCTCACTCATTGTGGTTGTAGAATCCTTGAATCCTTGTATAGAGGTATGGTGGATATTCATAAGTGGAGTAGGCTTTGGGGCATGAAATCAAAACTCAAAGTACGATAGTCGATCCAGAACACTTTTGACTTTACATCCTGATTTACGTTTAAACTGGTACTGATTTTAATATCAGTGACTTTTAAGGTCTTAGGTGTACTTTTGATAAGAAATTGACTTCTGAGAAGCATATACATCTGAATTTCTGGTGTATCGGTTTTATTTCTATTTTCTTTATTTATTTATCACCTTTTCCAATAACTTATCTCTCTCTCTCTGCAAGCTGATTTCCCTGGAGAACCCTCTTAGATTTATAGTTTGTTGATTCTGTCCATAAATTTTTTCAGCTGAGGATTTAAAAAAAGAAAGGAAAAGAAAGAAAAGATACTGTACATGAATCATAACTGGTGCTGACCTTCCTCCTAGAAATATCAACTTCCTGGTTTCATTTGTGACCAGGGGGATGGATGGCCCCTATAACCACCTGTACATTCAAGCATATGTGATGTTGAGCATGCCATGAGCCTGTGTCAGAGTATAGCTTGTTTGTAATCTTACTCTAAGAAATTAGAACCTTTGGTTTCCCATGGGGGTTGGGAAGACCAGCTCAGCAGATATCATATTGCTGCAAAGTTCCACATAAGTATGCTCTACCACATGCCACTCCATTAAAAGGACAGAGCTTCTCCAGAGACAACAGGTGACTGAGGGCTATCTATAAAAACTGATCTGGTTGTTCCTGTTGCAAGACGAACTGTGCTGAAACCTCCCTAAGCTTGCTAATGCAAGACCCTGATGGGAAGACTTGCTTCTGCCATGTCTATCAAGATACCCAGATATTTTTCCCCCTGCTTGGGCATGAGCTCCAACTTTTTCCAGTATTACAATCCCTATGTCATGATAAAATGTGAGGTGGGTGTGTCTGTTCCGGAGCAACTGGGCCTCTGAGGACCCCAGAACCAGCCAGTCGTGTAGGTAATGCGGCAAGCATAAAGGCTGTGAATTTGCCTAAGCCAAAAACCAGGGTGAACACTTGCAGAAAAACCTGGGGGCTGTCAATGATCATGGAGGACTGATGGATGGGCGCCTATAATTAAGAGTTCTTCAGATCCATTGAAAGAATAAAGTTGCCATTTTTTATGGAAACACACATGGAACATGCTGTTTCTATCATGAACCAAGTCTGTAAGGCAAGCTCGTTCAAAGGAGAGAGATCACCGAGTGGTCTCCAGCCACCAGTTTCCTTTTACACCA
The DNA here is from genome assembly GCF_040412425.1 of Macrobrachium rosenbergii. Lineage (NCBI taxonomy): Eukaryota > Metazoa > Arthropoda > Malacostraca > Decapoda > Palaemonidae > Macrobrachium > Macrobrachium rosenbergii. Next base: position 96,494,761 of record NC_089752.1, read on the forward strand.
GGATGACAGCTGCAAAAACCCAGAGAGTGGTCCACTATGATTTCAAGTACTTTATTCTCAGACATCCCCTTACTTCTGCTGTTGGGGTCAACTTTTGAAGATCCTAGAGGAACAGTTGGAATGGGACTTGTAAGTCAGACAGGGAAGGGCATCAGTCTTTCAGAAGGTAGTTTGTAACCATCTTAAAGGACACACTACACAGAGCTCCATCCCCTGTCTCTGCCACTTTGCTCAATGGCATGGCAGGCATTCCACCACTCTCGGCAGAAGAGAAGGGCTCCAAACATCAGCATCCCCCTCCCTTCTTCTTTCCCTTGCCTCCCTTCCTAGACAGAGCTGGATGTGGGGGGGTTAGGCTGAAAAGGCTCCTCGCCCTTCCTAGAGAAAGTCAGAGTTCCTTGGCTTTTTTTCTTTTTTGAAGGGAAGACCCATAGATATAGAAGAGAGAGACTGGACAGTCAAATGACTGTCATGTGCAAGTAAGGCACCACTGCTATGTGTTGATTCCCAGACATGGCGCTGGCAGTGACTGCGCAGACCAGCAGCAACAGAGCTACCTCTGGCACCCAGTGCTGGGCCATCAACTGTATCGCATACAGAAACAGGATCGCAAAAGAACAGGGGATCACATTTCACAAATAAGTGACATATTTTCATTCAAAAATCTTTATAACTGTGTTGAAACAACCTCAAGTAAACATATATTAGATCATTGTCAGCTTGCAGTCAACTACACGAAATAATGAATGTTGTAATGAGCTTTTTATTAAATCCTATTTGACATTACATTCATATAACCTAATAAATTAGCATGTAGGGTTACTGTCAGTCCATATAACCATGGTTAAGTCTGACAGTTTTCCCTACTACTAGCACTACAATGTACACAGTATCATGAGGCCTAGCCCTAGGCCTGCTGCAGTTTTAAATGTTGATGAAGTGTTATAATGTTTTTGCCATGTTATCAATAAGTTCTCAAACCTCCCGGTATGCAGAGGACTCAGCTGAATTTGATCTGCCAGAACACTTAAAGGTAGTATTCTTCAATTTTACCATTTTCATTTGTACCCTAAAGGATACTTCAAATTCATACTACATTATAGCTTTAAAAGTAAACTTTACCAACTAGCTAGTCTACAAGTAAACTTTACCAACTCGCTAGTCTACCAAGTTTGATCATCAAATAACCAAGGGTAGCCTACCATAGCCTAACCTTAGCTTAGCAAAGGTAGCTTAACTTTAGCATACCCTTCAGGAATGCTGATTTTTCTTTCTGTCCCTCTCCACAGACTATGAAATACAGCTCAAGTCTTGGCTAGCTATGAAAGTCTAAGTTATTCTTACAGGCTAGCCTAACTTAGACTGTACAATGTAAATAAGTATGAAGAATTATAGGTCAATATGACTGTGACATGTTACATGGCTTTATATATGTGCCTCGTGGTAATAATTGCACTTGAAGCTGTATAAAAAGCTTCTATGTCATGGTTCAAATGATTTGATTTGTTTCTGTACAGTACACACAGTGTACTCTCCCCTAAATCACAACTGTATGAATATGAATTAATGCAGACTGTAATTACATTTATACTATAATTTGATGAATAGTTTCTCTTATAAGATCTGTGAATAGCCTCATAGGTTCAAATATGCCTTAAAAATGTCTGCAGGTCAGTGTAGGAAGCCTGTTGTTAATAATATGTGACATGAGATTCAGGACTGATTTTTGTCAATTTTGTGTTTTAAGATTTCCTGACAAGAACAAAGAGTGAGACTGCTACCTTACTTGGGTTAGAAACTGCAGAAGGGAGAAAAAGCCAAATTAATGTATGGATCACGCATATGCAGCAAACATTTTCTGCCAGAGTATATTTTCAAACCTCCTGGTATGCATGAGCATAAGTTTCTGCAACAGACTTTGAAGCCCAGAATATGTTAAGAGGTAACAATGTGGCTACCAAAGCAGAATTAGCTTAATAGAGTAACCAGAAGGGGCAAGCCGGCATATACATCAGTACTGGCAACAGCAAGATTTATAGAGCCCTGTAAACTGCAATACTAATTGTATCCCTATTAATAGTATCAGGTACAGTAAATTTTAAAATCCAATAAAATGATTGTACAGACTACTGTATTGAATATTGGCTATTAGATATCAGGCTATTAAACCTAGGATAGTAATATTATTATTATGCCTATAGATGAAGCTTATATGGGATGACAGCGTTGGAGATGACAATTATTTTACCATACTGTTGTCTTTTACTGCCTCTCAGTTTGACCCAGGAATAATTAGTTCTGCCTCTAGAGAGTAAAACTGTAAACTTATGGTGGCAGGAAAGGCACATAACGTTGACAAATTGGTCAACTTTATTCCTCAAGTGTATAAAAACTACAGCAGACAGAATAAATATTTTTTTCCTACATATACTGTAGTACACAGTGTCCTTGGTAAATGCTGCAAAGATCATTTACCAATCTTTAAAGCCTGCTGAGAAAATTGGCTGTCAATGCAGCATAATCATAATGTTGTAACATCGCCATATCTGCTAAACTTTATGGCTTAACTGTAGAAAAAATATACCAGCAAAATTAAATATTTTTAAATCTGCATATAGTACATACTGTATTTAGTAATGGTAAATAAATTATTTTACAGTCTTGAAAGACAGCCGAGAAAACACGTTTTAAAGAGTACAGGGTTTCACATTAAATTGCATGAGCTGCATCATTGTTTACAGAAGAATCAACACAGCAGTGGCACCAGGCAGTGCACATCACAAACCAGGTTGGCTATCATAAGCTGTACAATCTCTCCCTCTATATCTATGGGAAGACGCCTCCTAACACCAGACACAGAATTCATGGCTGCCCCAAAGTTTCCTTAGTCACCCAAGGGGACTTGAAAGATCACATGGTGGATCAAGGTGTCCTGACTTCTCTTCTGCCATCTCAGTTTTACTCTTCAAAAAATGTAAATATGAACCCAAAACGATATTTTTTTCTGAGTGAAATTGTTCTCAGCCAAACTGGTTGGAAGAAAAGAGCAGATACAAGTAGTCTTGACATGCTCTGTAATGCATAACTTCTCATAGTGTGTCAATGGCAGGTAAGTAATTTGCTCAATCCACTAGACAACAGGGAACCTTCTGGTCTGTAAATTACACTGCTAACTTGATCAGACACCATGAGCAAGCAATACAGCAATTGGAACAACTACTTCGCCTCCTAAGCACACCCAAAAGTACATTCTGTCGACAAGATGGGCTAGACAAAAGTGCAATTGTCGCTTCCCTGTGATCATTAGAGCTAACAATGGCTAAACAAAAGGGCAACTGTTGCTTCCCTGTGACCATTAGAGTTAACAATGAGCCAATCTCTCCACTGCAACTCTTCCTGAAGGGGTTCTGGAGAAGAACCCTCTGTCCTAACAGATTCCCAAAAGCAAGAGTTGGATACTATTCCTATAGAGAGGCTGATACACCAGTCTGTCCTGGTGATTGCTCTCCAACTATTGACACAAACAATTGGACCAAGTGGTACCGATCACTGAATAACCATTCAAAGCTGACTTGTAAATGCTCAAAATCATGGTCCACATTCCTCTCAGCTGACATATTAATGGCCAAAACTAAGCCAGATGCACATGGACATTGGGAGTCTTGGACAAACCAGGAACAATACTCAGAAGTATTGTCATGTAGCAACCTCCTGCACATACATGATCCAGAGATTGCTTATGTGTATATCAGGGAGTTCTGGGCAAATCAAACACCACTTGAGGGTTTGCACAATCAAGCACATAAAGATCTACACAATAACCAGTAGCATCATACAGCAGCGACCTGTTGCACATAACCTTTCTGCATGCATATGATTCAGAGATCTTACACTCACCATACAACAAAGCAGTAGTGATTTTTCTGTGTATATCTCAGCAGAAGTACAATCAGGGGCTGAGTCTGAGACAGCCCTTGTATTTTTAAAGTAAATACAAGGCAAACTCAGATAACTCTGTGTCAACCCTAACAACAGAGGACCACCCACAGGGAAGTGAATGTTGTCACACAACCCCAAAGAATGAAGGCACTCCATCAAAGTCCAATGAAACAACTTGAGAGAGGGCATCCAAGAACTCTTCAACTACTTGCTACAGAAGGAAAAAGAGGCAGAAGACGAGGAAGAGCTCAATGGCGAGCATGAATAAAAAAACCTGCTCGTGTTTCTCACCTTATTCTGTCTCAAAGTCTTACTCTTGTCAGCTACAGTGGAAGACTTTACACAGCAGGAAGCAGCATCAAATCTTCTCTGTGTACCTGCCAGAAGTAAGAACAGGGAAAGTGTCCAGGACAGTCATCATGTCTCAAAAGTATACAGAGACACTCTAGTTCATGTGCACCCTCAGAGAACCCTGTATCAACCTTACCTACAAGAAATGTCCCCCAACAGGGGAGCAAATGATGTTACTAACCCCTGAAGTAGGAAGATGCTCACTGGAATTCCAATGGAACTTCTTGAAAAATGGGAAAGGAGAGGAGGAAGTGTTTCTTCACCTTACTCTGGCCACAAGTCTTATTTTCCTCAGGGACCAGCATTGGAGGAGTATGGCCTATACTCGATAGCACAGAGGATTTCCACAGGTAATAGAACTGCTATAGGAGGCTCAACAGTGAGTTTCTTAGTAGAAACTGTAGCTAAAGAAAGGCTGCCAACCATGAACACACACACACTCTGTTGTCTCACCTCGGGAAAGGTCAGTAAGTGTACCTGGGTTTGCACTATTAGAGAATGAGCAGAAGGTAGGGAAAAGGAGAGGGGGTACAGGAGGAAGGAGCTAAAAAGATTCGGTGGCATTGAAGGCAGATTAAGCCCCTTCAACGAAACCAGCTCATGTTGAGGAATACTCCTTCATAAAAGGCTCTAGTTTGTATTCACACTCCTTCCTAAGAAGGAAGTCTTCTAAGTATGCTTGATAAGAAAATCATACTAAAATCTATAGCAAATTTACTGTTATTTCTTATCATACTAAAATCTATAGCAAATTTACTGTTACCAAAATAACTACTGTTTATGCTTGTTTATCTTTCACAGTTCAAGTGAGTAGAACTCCCAATCAGAATTTTTTTGGTTCCAGTGCACTGTGGGTAAGGATGGTTAGCATATATTTTGAATTTGAATGCGTTTTGTTATTTTCATCCGGAAATGTCCAAATTGGTTCTTTTGTTACAAGTTTCACCAATTTAAGTGGGATTTTGGAATTCAGGCATTGCTTGAAAAAATAATTTTTTCAATGCAATCTGTATTTTTTTGCAGGTATACAAACCAGTGCATTTTATGCAGGAGTGTTCCACAACATGAGTTGGAGCAGTAGTTGAACCTGATAACAAGGTTACTGATTGGTGGCTATAGGAGTGAGTAGGGGATTACTCCTCGATCACCTTACGTCACCAATCACTTTTTTCCTTTGGTCACAGGGACAAGGTGGGGCAGTTGAGGTTGGTGTAATTTATATAGGGCTCTAGGAAAAATAAAAATTTTACAAATTTGTTATTTCTTCCTAAGAAAATAGAAACCATCACTTCTTATTAAAGAGACTTACTTCTTTGGTAGGAGATTGTCTCAGCAACTGACTGGATTTGAGTCCACCTAGAAATGCCATGTTTCCAGTTATGTAAGCAAGTGAGGGATGTCATGACCACAGTAACCTCCTACTTGGTCTGATAAATGGGTTACCAGAGCTGTAGGGCCCTGGACTAGAGTAACCACTACTAATGGGAGGCTACTCATTTAAGGACAAATTTCAGAATAAGCCTTACCACAACCACCCTATTTAAAAGTAGATATCATGACTACTGGAACTTACTACTCGGTCTGATAAATGGGTTACCAGAGCTGTAGGGTCCTGGGCTAGAGTAACCACTACTAATGGGATGATACTCACGTAAGTAAAAAATTCAGAATAAGCTCTACCACAACCACCCTTTTTAAAAGTGGGAGGACAAAGGAAGATGCGTTTTACAAGGCTGATCTAAGACTGGGTGCTCAAGGTATTCTGGCCTAGACACTGCTCTTGGCTTGGAGAGAGAGGAGGAAAGGAAGGTGAGTCCAATCACTCCACACTCACACCTCCTGACTTACACTACACTAAAGTACTAAGATACTTTTCTCTCCCATTGGAGCTTGGTGCCTACACAACCTGTTGAGCAGCCACCACAAGTCCCCAGGAGAAGATACCCAAGAATTTGTGGGGAAATGTCCCTCAGGAAGAATGAGGTAAAGGTGCTAGACACCTGCCCTCATTACCTGAAATACCAAAAAGTTCTTCCAAAAAGTGAGGGTTGGCCCCATGTTCCTGCTATTCTGTGCTCTTGCTCTTAGAGTCTCCTACACTCTGGCCACTGGGAGTGAGTCCTTTCAGGTTATTATTATTATTATATTAAGATAGCTTAACCAGACCACTAAGCTGACTATCAGCTCTCATAGGGCTGGCCCGAAGGATTAGGATGAAATACCAGGTCTAGGCGGTTTGTCCTTCTTCCCTTCAATGCAGATTGAAGGGGCCCTTGTCTTTGGCAAAGGGTCTCCTCATTCCTTACCTTCCTCTCTTAGAGAAGAAAGACAGGACTTAGCCTAATGGTTAGATGACAGGTATTTCCTTTGGAGTGTCGTTACACATTTCCCCTCTGGAGATAATTCTTGTCCCAAGGCCTGCACTTCAATATCCTGGAGCCTCTTAGCTCCATTTCTTCCCTTCCTCTGTCAGAGAAGTGAGACAGGCCTTACCCTAATGATTAGACGACAAGTATCTCTTTAAAGTGTTGTTACACGCTTTCCCTCCGGAGATACTTCGTGGCTCAAGGCATCAACCGGAAGGCAGTCACCTGCACTTCAAGAGGTTAGGTTAGGTTAGGTACTTGACCCAACCTCCTGGCCTAAACTAAACCTAGCCTAACCTGACCTAACCTGCACTTCAATATCCAGGAACTTAGCTCTTCAAAAACCTCAGGATCCGAGGATAGGTGCTTTGTGGTGTCGTGAAGGAACAGTACCATGGTAATACCACAGTCAACAAGAGAGGGGGCTAGTAGCCTTTCATCTCTTCAATTGACGGTGCAGGTGCATGGGTTTGCAGTGGCACACTCAGCACAGTGGTCAGCCAGACACATTCCAGGCAAGATGGGTGTATGACAGACAAGTTTGGTCACTAGGGTCGGTGTTAGGGAACTTGGTTTCGGCACCGTGACTTTCCGAAGGATTGTTTGACCTAGGAAGACGGCCGAGTTAGTCCTTCATCATTCTTGACACACTGGAGCTGTTTCTGTTCGGCTCTGTCTTTCCGGACTGTGGGCATAACAACCAACGACCATACCACATTAAAAGCACTGCTTCTCTTCCAATCAGCGAAGCTTAGCGAAGCTTAGCAACGCTGGGTCTGGTCAGTACTTGGATAGGTGTCCTCCTGGGAACACCAGAAGCTGTTGGCGTCTATGAGACATCTTTCACACCCATGATTCAAGTCTTAGACTTAGGCCCTCTCATCTTTCTGCCTGTTTTGCCGGGTGATCAACAGTGTATGATCATTCCAAATTTAAGGAACCTAAAGGCTACCAAGTGATCGAAGACCTTTTGAGTTACCACTTAAGGACTTGACCTTCAGTACTGGGGGTTGACAACTTGTTATTAGTTTCGGCTCTACCAAGAAGTGGTGTCCAAGAGCATCATTTCTTTTGACTTCGTTTAATGATCAAACGGATGTATTCCACAGCTGATGTGGTGGACATCAGTACATTCTGGGCAAGATTTCATAAGGTCAGGGGCATTGGTCTGCCCCTCGCATTCAGGAAGAACCTGTTGGACAGGTACTAAGGACAGGAATGTGGTCATGACAGACCACATTCACCTTTTTACCTTTGGGACATTGCCCCTACATTCTTGGACTTTTTTTCTTGGGTTCTGTGGTGGCTGCTCAACAGTCATGTAGCTCACCCAACTCTTAAGAATAGGTGGCATCTCACCTAAGGTGTACAGCTGCAAAAGAGAGGGTGTGTGTGTGCTGGCCTCCTACCTTTCTCTTTTATACTCTTCCTCTCCCAGAGGGCAGAGGGATGGTTAACAAGCCGTCATGTGCTGGACGGGCGTGCATGCAGGTGTTCTAGATGACTGAGTATCCTACTATAATCCAGCTCAATTTGGATTAATAGATGCAACTCCTCCCTCTCTCTAGCTAGGGTAGAGAGGGACTGACAGTGAACAAACCCGTTGGTTATCTTCAGCTTTGTTGCCCCTGACAATATGGGTTCATTCAAACCTTTCTTCAAATCAGTGATACTACATCCCATTAATTCAAAAGGCCCAGAAGTCTGACAGTTGAAAATCACACAAGTTCAACAGATCAGAGGCATGGGTCTCCTTCCTTTGCTCTTACATGATCAGGAAGAGAGGCCCCAGGTGAGGTGAACTACCAGTCAGTTCAGAGATTTGCTCAGAATCCTCCCACCAAGAAGTGGGTCTCCCATATGTAAAGACCGAGGGTTTGTGTACTTGTAGGAACAAATGATAAATTTTTAAGTAATTTGTATTTTTCCTAACATACAAACCTAAGGTTTGCATAAATGGCCCACCTCTAGTTACCCCTAATTCTGCTACCTGGGCCTAAAGGTAAAGTGAATGTGTACCAACTGGATGGTGGGGCTTCCACCCTACCATCGGTAGCACACTACCAATAACCACCTTGTTTTTAGTTAAACAGCCGGCTCCAGTTTGCACTGAAAGTTAATCCCATATGTAAAGAGACCTCAGGTTTGTATGTTAGGAAAAATACAAATTACTTCAAAATTTGTAATTTGTTCCTACACGCATACAAACCCTTGGTCTTTACGTATGGGAGACTCATTTCTTGGACTTTGAGCAAATCTCTGAACTGACTGGTAGTTCGTCTCACCTGGGGCCTCTCTTCCTGATCATGTAAGAGCAAAGGAAGGAGACCCATGCCTCTGATCTGTTGAACATGTGTGATGTTCAACTGCCAGACTTCTGGGCCTTTTGAATTGATGGGATGTAGTATCACTGATTCGAAGAAAGGCTTGGATGAACCCATATTGTCGGAGACAATAAAGCTGAAGATAACCAACGGGTTTGTTCATTGCTAGAGATTATAAGAGGTCAACACTAGGACCTCATAGGTCTTCAATACTTTTGCCAGCCAGTCCACATCTTTGGCACTTTACAGAGTGATCATGGCAGTCTAATAATATATGTTCAACAGTGAAAGGAGAATCACATTGCACATACTGGTGCAGGTCCCCCAACTAAAAGTAACTTGTGGGTCAGGTGAGAATGTCCAATTCTAAGTTAGGATAGGATAACATCTGTTTTACCATTAGGGTGATAGCTCAGTGGCCAATGATTGATATTTTGCTTTATTTTCTTGCACTTTTTACTGGTGACCCACATCAGGGAAGACCTTAATTTATGATCAAATAACCCTTTCCATATCAGTATGAGGAATGTGGTAGAATGTAATGGTGTCTTGTAATGACATCTCTTGCCTCTTGATCAGCAAGTTCATTACCTGGGATACCTACATGAACAGGAACCCAGCAAAACTGGAGAGAATTTAATTCAGAGGCTAGCCTACATAACCATTCCTAGATTTGCTGCACAACAGGGTGATAGGAGTTGCATTGTTTGACCAGCAAAACTGGACAGAATTTAATTCAGAGGCTAGTCTAATAACCATTCCTAGACTTGCTACACACAGGGTGACAGGAGTTGCATTGTTTGATTGCCATTAATGCACTAAAATCTAAATAGACAGTAAATTTACTTTGTAGGGTGTGTGACCTCCAGAGATTTGGCTAGGGCTGTTAGCTCTGCTGTAAAATAGAAGCACCCTCAGACAATCTACCGAAGTATGAATGATTGCTATGAACTACTGCACAACCAACTCCATTAGATGTTTTAGAACCATGAATATATAACTTCACAAAATCTGAATGTAATTGATCATACGCCAAAAAATCGTGCCTTTATTTTTTATCAGAAGGTAATTTCTTAACTGCCATTTTGCTGATGACTGATGGTTAGGGAGTCAACCAAGGATGCCACTTGGGGCAGCAAACTTCCTTAATCTTTTTGGTCTAGGATGTGTCAATTATAACATTAAGCCTCAGAGGGAAGCTCTAGCACATTCAGATTTGTTAGGGTCACATTATTTAAGAATATCTGCAGCAGGATTTGAAGCTGAAACTCTTAATTTCATCATTTATGTCAACTCCAACTCCTCTTATCATAAATCTAAGCATAGTTCGTAAGGTAGTTCATATGTGTCAATATACAGTGTATGCTTTTTAACTGGTGACGTCTTGAAAGCTACAGAGTAGAGCCTAGTTCATATGTGTCAACACATATGCTTTTAACTGGTGACGTCTTGAAAGCTACAGAGTAGATCCTAGTTCGTGTGTCAACACATATGCTTTTAACTGGTGACATCTTGAAAGCTCCAGAGTAGATCCTGGTTCACATGTGTCAGCATACGTGCTTTTAACTGGTAACGTCTTGAAAGCTCCAGAGTAGATCTTAGTTCATATGTGTCAACATATACAGTATGCTTTTAACTGGTGACGTCTTGAAAGCTCCAGAGTAGCTCCTAGTTCATATGTGTCAACATATACTGTGTGCTTTTAACTGGTGATGTCTTGAAAGCTCCAGAGTAGATCCTAGTTCATATGTGTCAACATATATGCTTTTAACTGGTGACGTCTTGAAAGCTCCAGAGTAGATCCTAAGAACAAAGCATCACAATTACATTCATTCAAGTTTGATTGCACATGCTAATGAGTAAATCTGGTAACTGTAATCAAGTTTTGAGTAAAATAATGAGTTGTATAACTCTAAAAGCTACTTTTTATCAACACCCCAGTTAAAGCCAGAAACTACCTTCAAAATGTTGAGTGACTTCTTCACCTCTAATTTCTGTCAATATGATTGGGCCAGCTTAACTTGCTATTGAAATTAATTTCCAGAAACTGAATCTCCTTCTCACAAAGAATAAGTATACCTTTCAATTTAAGGTCTTGAACAGTTTCCTTAAAAGTATTCCTGGTGAACTGAACAGCCACAGTTTCAGAAGAATTAAATCTAAAACCATTTTCATAAGCCAATTTACTAATTGCATTTACTGACCTTTGCAAATAATTGCATGCAGAAACAGCGTCATAAGCAGTAAGATAGATGCCAAAGTTGTTAACAAATAATGAAGCCTTGACTTGAGGAGATACAAATTCAAGTACCGGCAGTCCCGGGTTAAGTTGGAGTTTCCGTTCCAACGCCGTGACATAAGCCGAAAAACAGTGTAACCAGAGACATCATCGAAAATCGTATGAAAACCTTACTTTTAACCCTTTGGGTGCCTTGAAAATGATGTAACCTTCATTTTGATTGAGCTTTTCATCAAAACATCTCCAAATTTTTACCATTCTGCCATTTTGGAGCCATATTAAACTTCCAGTCTTCCGTCAGACTGGTGGCATAAACCCGGAACATGCACTGTAACCCAGGAAATAATTTTTTATGAATATATTTGAAGAGCAATGTAACCTCAGAATGACATAAGCCGAGTCCTACATAACCAGGGGAGTGCCTATGTTGTTAATAGCCACAGTAAAACTAGTGACACAGGAATCTGCCTTGTGGGACTCCTTCCTCTAATTCTAAGGATGTGATAAGGGACTGACAATTTAAACTCTAATATACTTATCATAAAGAAAAGATTTAATAAAATTAATCATACTGCCTTGAATTCCCATATCATAGTTCCTGAATACTGGCAGTCCGCAGTTATAGGCAACCTCGGTTATGGGCGATCTGGTTTTACGGATCTTGTCTAGAGACGACAACTGGATTTTTGGCGCTGATCCCCACTTAACAGCGGCATCGATCCCCGGTTATTGGCGCCAATAACTGGGGATCGGCGCTATTATTGGCAATTTTCAGTTATCGTTACGCCGTCGGGAACGGAACCCCCACCAATAACCAGGGACTGCCTGTAATACCAAATTGCCATGTAGTATCATAAGCTTCATCAAGATCAGAAAAAGACTCCAGTGTCTGGCAATGATTAGCTAACCACTGTTTTATCTGGCTTGACAATCTAAGTAAAGGAACTATGGTAAATTAATTTTTCCTGAAACTGCACTGAATGAAAAGTAAAAAAACCATTATTCTCTAAATGCCACATTAATCTTTTCAAACAACTACACGTGCAACTTGTAAGTACAGTAGTACTGATCTGTGGCCAGTAGGGTGACGTGGATTTTTAAGAGGTTTCTTCACAAGGACAACAATGGCAATCTTCCAGGAAGGAGGAAGAATGCCAGTATCCCATAGTTTGTTAATGATTTCATGAAGAAAAAATTTAGCAGGGTCTGAAAGGTGTTTAAGCTTATCATAATAAGTGTTATCACCACCTGGGGATGTTGAATTACATGATAATAGAACTTCCTGTAATGCCCTAAAAAAAAACGGAGTATTATAGGCTTCAAAATTTACAGAAATGGTGAAATTCCAAATACAGTACATAGTACTGTATGGAACGCAGGCAAATAGTACTGTACTTTTTAGAACTTGATATATTAAGAGAAATGCTCTCCCAGTTTCTCTGGAGTTTCACAAGGTTTAATAATAATTGCATCATTAATTTTCAGACAAGGTGTTACTGAAGGAACAAACTGGCCTCTTAACTTCCTGATCTTTTTCTAGATTAGTCTTATACCACTGATATAAAAACTCATGATTCCTTCTTGACTTTTCTAAAATATTTACATTGCTTAGTTAAAGCAAACTGACAGATTTTGTCATTGCACAGGGATTGGATTTATAACACTGTAACATTTCCTTGTAATTTTCCTTAAAACTGTACAGGTCTTATCCCACCAGGGAACAGCAGGTCTGAGGGTTTTGTCTTTGGAATTGAAGCATCAGCACTATCCATCATTACAGAAGTAAAGTAGTGATAAACCTCTATATGGGGCTCAAAGGACTCAAAATCCTGAGAAAGGTTAAAGTCTTCTTAATATTTAGCCCTATCTGCTGCCAATACCTTCCATTTAAGAGGAGAAACAGAAGAGATGTTTCTCACAAACTTTAAATGAAAAGGAAAATGATCACTCCCAAGCAAAATTTCATCAACAGCCCAATTAAAAACTACCAGAAGAGCCATTAATACAGATACTGTACTATAATATGAAGTATCATTGATCCATTATTATAAAGAGTAAGGTCATTGGTATGAATAATATCGCCAATAATCATTCCTTCTACATCAAAAAATCTCCACCGCAAAGTGGATTAATGGGAATTAAAATCTTTAAGAAGTAATAAAGAGGGAGGGAGTTGATTACCTTGTATTGGAATATTATACTTACAGCAAATCTGGGTCTACGGGGAAGGTGAAGCAACTGCTTGAAGATCAGTGTTCAAAGGAACACTGGAATTTTGCAGAGACTTAGCAAAGATTATTGCAACACCTCCATAAGCATGATTGCCATCTGTGGGATTCAATTTATATATACCAGTTTAAACCAGGGTTGTATATTGCACTGCTTAGCTTGGTTTCTTGAAGGCATACACCATCTGCATTATTTTCATCCATTAATAATTTGAAATTTTCAGAACGAGTCCTGAGGCCCTTAGAGATCCACTGAATGAAGTGAAACTAGAATCTAAATTATTTTTTATTCTCGGCCTAATAACTCTTTGGCTGGGACTGCAATGTATTCACATTACAAGGACTTGGATTTTTTTGTCTTTTGTGCCTAGAATTAGGGAGATTTGTATCTTCATGGCTTTTCTTGCCTATCTTGTTTATCTAGTTGGGAGCTTGATTTATTATCAGTCTTCACAATCTTATAACAAGACTCATCAACCACTGTAATTATTTTAGTGGTAACAGTAGTAAAAAGATTCTGACACATGACCACATTCAATGCTCTTGAAATATTGGGTTGGACAGTGCTTATAGGGCTTAATCCATGGTCAATAACAATAAATTCAGGCAAGGAAAGACATGAAAATGATATCTCTATGGCATAAACTACTTCTCTACTCCCAGCTTTTGGTCGGAGTACAGGAATAGTTTATGGCTTCTTTTGGCTGGCTGGTCTGTATCTTCAAGAGGAAGGAGCTATGGCACAACAAACTTACAGAGGAACGAGGGTCGCTCAATGAGGTAGCAGCCAGGGATTAACCTATTTTAAAGGTGATCACTGAGGAGGGAAGTTACAGTCATCACGAGATTTGTAACATGGATGAAACCACCATTTGTTATAAGGCCATACTAACTGCAACCTATGTTAGAAAGATTAAATAACAAGTCTGAGGAAGGAAAGTGAACAAGAACAAGCTGACTGTCATTTTACCATCAATGTGTCAGTTGTACAAGATGCAGCCTGTCATCATACACTGCTGCTCATCTGAAGTGTTATAAGTACATTTGCAACATGGACAACGGTGGTGTCTATTGGTAAAGGAGTGGAAACAGCTGGATGACCAGCAGCATTTTTTCTGATTGGCTGAAATCTCATTGCATTATGGATGCCAAGGCCAAGTGTCATGAGTTTGGTATCCCTTTCAAAATGCTGCTGGTCATGGACAATGCACTGGGTCACCCCACCTGGTTAGAAAAATCTACAGGGATTGCAAGATCATGTTCCTACTACCTCACACCATTTCCCTTGAACAGCTACTGGATCAATAACTCATCATGACTGTGAAGCAGTTTTACCACCAGCAGCTGTAAGACTATCTATGCTTGAAGACTGACATTCAAAAGTGGTTGGCCTTGCAGGAAAAGAAGATTGTAATGTGGATATGGAGGAGGAGGAACAGCAGTCACCACCCACATCACTAACAGCTTCTGCCTGTTCCTGTATGTACCTAGTTGTCAGGTACAATCCCTCCATCTACCTCCCTAAGGACAATGCAAGATGATGCTCCATCAAAACCATAGTGGGGATGCTAACTCTGCTTTGGCCATCTATTATAGGAGCTGTGTATACCTTCACAGTTTTTCCTATTGTGTTCCTGTTTTTCCATACTGGGCAGTTCTATGCATCAACATCACAAGTCACCCTTGCCATGACATTACAACCCAACAACCGCTTACCAGCTGAGGGTAACCACACGTGAGGTGCACCTCACCCTGGCCTTGACGTTCCAACATAACACCCGCATAGTAGCTGAGGTTAAACGCATGCAAGGAGTATGCCTTGGATTTCACTACTTGTTGTCTACGGTGCATTGTTTATGTGAACAGCTCATATAGTAGGGCTCAAGGGATATGAAACCGGGGGGTGTAACTTACTAGTGAATCATGCACTATGAACGCACCCAAAGTGGGTAAGAATTGTATCTCCTCTGATGTGTAGGCACGGGGGGGGGAATGAAGCTTGTCTGATCTGCTGGATACAAGGGAACTTCATGACCCACAGATCAGGGCATGGACTTAGTCCAAAATGCCATGAGTAAGCTGTGTCCACAGCAATCTGACTGACAGTCTCACTTCAGGAGTGCACCCTAAGCAGAGGTCAAACAACAAAACTGTACCCAGTAAGAAGCCAAACTGGCCTTCCCAGGGTTACTATACTCATGGATATAGTAATGACCTCCCAGAAATACTGCTCCAGCTTAGCCTGCAAGGTTTCCAGAAGAGCAAGATCATCAAAAACCATCAGATCCCATGAGGCACAACTACATCCTCATCAGCCAAAGAGAATGAAACACTGAAGTGTATTTCTGCTCTCTGGCCCACTCTCAATCTCATGACGAACAAGTAAAGCTTCTCACTGGAGAAGCCCTATGAGATTCAGCAGAGTTGCTGTCCAAATGATGTTTGGCTATGGGCTCTCCCCTACCCCCAACCCGATACTTTGGTAGCCCTTGAGCTAGTGAAAGCTGCAGGGGTCCAAGCAAATGCACCACCACTCTAACATGCCTCCCACACACGTGGTAAACCACACATGACAGATGAAAAAGCTAAATGGAGACCTCTCCCTTGAGTGAGAGTGCTCAGTGTATGCACATTCTGGAGAACACATGAACCGAGCGGGAAGGCCATGATGACTCCCCCTGTTCGCCCCCAAGAAGGTATGGCAGGGAGGACATACAGACTTATCCAAGAGAGAGCCAGAGCTCACATTTGGACAAGGCAGGAGCAGTTCTCTCATTTAGTGGGTGGATGCAGGACCACCTGTCCTAGCAAAGGCATGTCAATCTTACAATGGTGACCAAGAGCCCCTGTTCTTCTCAAAGGAGAGAGAGCACACATGTGACGCCCCCAGGACTTCTTGCATTAGCCCTTAAACTTTCTTTTCTTTCTCCTCCTACATGGAGGAAGAGGGTCTGGAGAAAAGGAGAAGGATGCAGACAAGCTCAAAAATGAAGTTTTCATAATAAAACTAATATTGTAATACTTACCTGAACACCTGAATTAGCCCTGGTTACCTACCAGCCCGAACTATATCCCCAACTCATTACCCACTAAGTGGGTAATTAACTGTCAGCGTTACAACGCTACAGGAAAATCCTAACAAATGAGTTACCTAGCGTACCGCTGGCAACACTGCTGCAAGTCCCGGCTGTGTATGGCGAGAACCCCAATGCGTTATTCATTAATCATATTGAAGTGGGGAGGAGGGTGGGAATCATTCAGGTGTTCAGGTAAGTATTACAATATTAGTTTTATTATGAAACTTCATATTGCAATACACTCCCTGAACACCTGAATTAGCCCGATTAACAAAATTTAGTGGAGGTGGGTTCAATTAAGTCAGACCGACCTACCAACAAGTAAAGCAGGTAACTCATTATCGTCTATTCTGCATAAAAACAACAACAAACCTCACCTGGTAGTCTACTTAACAGGTGGGGATGCCTGGAAGGAGAGAGTACCCTTAACGTCAGTCTCGAGTCATGGTACTGTCTGGGTCGAGCTACTTCCCATGTGGTATTCAAGGAAAACCTCCAACGGAAGAAGGGAACTAACTCCCATGTGGCTAATCAAAGCCTCGCATGTAGCGGAGCCTGGCGAACCTCCCATGTGGCTATTGGTAGCCTCTCATGTATGGAGGGGAACGACAAGTCTCCCATGTGGCTATTGTAGCCTCTCATGTACGGAGGATAAGTTGAATGTGCAGTCGGAGCTTCCGAATCATTGCCGTCCGTTGCTGTCGATGCTGTGCCGAGAGGTTGAATAAATCTAGCTGAAAACCACCTGGTTATACCTATCCTCAGTTTCGTAAAAGAATTCCGATTCACTGACAAAACTACTCCCCTATCTTATGCTGTCTAACCTTGCCCCTACTCTCCCACCCCCACCTTTCATCTACCCTTTACTAAAGAATTGAATTGGCCGCCAAAAGGACCCAGTGAGTAACCCTTATCCGACGAGAATTGAATGTCCTTAAGGTAGAAGGAAGTGAAAACTGATACTGATTTCCAAGTAGCTGCTTCTAAGATAGCCGACACCGAGAAATTCTTGAGAAATGCCGACGATGTCGCTACCCCTCTAATACTATGAGCTCTTGGGCGTTCAGAGGAGTTCGATGGTTCCGAAAGAGACATAGAATTAGCCGACGCTTGTTGTATTACCTCTCTTAGGAAAAACTAATAGCATTCTTCGAGATCGAGTGTGAAGGGCGTCTGGGAGAAACGAATAACGTTCTCGGGTGAGGCAACATCTTTCTGTGCGTGATAAATAAGCCTTCAGCGCCCTGACCGGACATAATAGCATTTCTGAAGCGTCACCTCCCACGAAATCTTCTAAAGACGTTACTCTAAACGCTCTGGGTAAAGGATTCGATTCGATTCCGATTTAGCTACGAATTCCGGCAAATATGACAGAAAAATATCTTTCCCTGAGAAAGATACAGTTCTGAGACAGCTTGAATCTCTCCTACTCTTCTAGCTGTGGCCAGAGCAACTAGAAATAATACCTTCTTCGTTAACTGTCTTAATGACAGTGTTTCTAATGGCTCGTATTCTGACGACCTAAGGAGAGTCAAAACTGCCGCTAAATCCCACGATGGTGCCCGAAGGGAAAGAACTGGACGTTCTATCTTAAAAGACCTTAAGAGATCGTGAAGTATTCTACTGGTCGCCAATTCCGGGAGATGGAAACGGAACGCACTACTAAGCATTGATCTGTAACCGCGATCGTGAGAGTACGAAAATTTCTTTTCTTTCCTCAGAAAAAGAAGAAAGTCCGCTATCTTCGCTACCGTTGGTAGAGAAATACGATGACCTTTGGTTCCGCACCAACTGCGATAAACTGCCCACTTGGCCTGATATAGTTTTCTGGATGATCTTCTCAGACAGAAAGACAGTTGGCGAGCCACTGCCTTAGAGAGTCCGCATGACGTGCTGCTCGCTGGATAGTCTCCACGCAGCTAGCTTCAGCACGCGGAGGTTCCGTGGAAGTGATGGAAGTGCGGCTGTCTGAGAAGATCTTTCCTCTCTGGCAGGAAAACCGGAACATATCTATTAGTAAATCGAGAAGGTCCGGGAACCAAGGTCTTTGAGGCCAAAAAGGGCAAATCAACGTCATCTCGGTGTTGCAGGAGATCCTGAGTTTCATTAACAATTGTTGAATCATTCCGAACGGAGGGAATGCATACGCCTGCATGTCGTTCCAAGAATGCAACATGGCGTCCGTCCCCAACGACATGGGATCTTCTACTGGGGAGAAGTATACTGGGAGGCGAAAAGTTTAGTCTCGTAGCGAACAGGTCTATGGTTGCTGGCCATTTCTTCAATAGAAGTTGAACTTCCTCCTGCACTAACGTCCATTCCCCCCCTAGAACCTCTTGCGACCGGCTTAGGGCGTCCGCCAAAACGTTGAGTTTCCCCGATACGAATTGAGGAACGAGAGTAGTCCTGTGGCACTCGCACCAGCGGAGAATTCTCTGGGCAACTTGATTCAAAGTTTGTGATTTTGTCCCCCCCTCCTTCTTGAGGTATGACACAGCGGTTACGTTGTCGCAAAAGAGCGCTACCGTCCTGTTGCTTAACTGATCTGCGAAGCAACTTAGAGCCTCTTCTACTGCTCGTAGTTCTCTGTGGTTGATGGACTCCCTCCGATCCAGATTCGTCCAAAGGCCTCTGGCCTGACATTCCTCCAGGGTTGCTCCCCAACCCTGATCCGAGGCATCTGTGTACAGATGGAAATCTGGAATGGGGGAGTCCAATCTTACGCCGATGGTCAGATGATATTCTTCTGACCACCACCGAAGATCCTTCAGGCAAGAATCGTCCCAGACTATGAACGCTGCTTTCTTCCCGAAAGTCCCAGCGATTCCTGAGACATGCCTGAAGAGAACGCATCCGGAGACGAGACCCTGGAATTAGGAGAGAGGGATGCCATCCTGCCCAGCAAGCTCTTCCATAGGCTTACAGGTTGCGCTCTGTTCGATCTGAATGTTTCTAGTTGGCTCAGCATTGCCAAAACTCGTTCCTCCGTGGAAAGCCCTCAAACGACGCCACCTGAATCGTTATCCCTAAGTACGTTTTTGTCTGAGCTGGAATCAAAGAGCTCTTTTTCTAAGTTGATGCGTATTCCCAACTTTTGACACAAATTCAGTAAGAAGTCCCCGCCTGCAAAACTTCCTCTACTGACGAAGCCTGAACTAACCAATCGCCGAGGTATCGCCTCATCCTGAAACCCCGACGATGCATTATCTCTGAAATAGGAGACATCACCCTCGTAAAGACTTGAGGCGCTGTGGTCAGACCGAAGCAGAGGACTCTGAACTGAAATGTTCCAGTTGGACCCGAGAATCGAAGGAACTTCCGAGATTCCGGATGGACCGAACTTGGAGATAAGCGTCCTTGAGGTCCACTGAAATCATCCAGTCGTCTCTCGGACCGACCGCAGCATCGACTGAGAAGTTTCCATATGAAACTTCGGGAGATGATGAACCGGTTGAGACTCGAGAGATCTATGATGGGTCTCCAAGATCCTCCCGACTTCGGAGCCACAAAAATCCGACTGTAAAAACCTGGGGAAGAAGGAGCGGGTTCTAATGCCCCTTTTTCCCAGAGGGCTCGGACTTCTGCTGCTAACGCTATTCCCCTGATGGAGGAAGGGGAATAACTGGGAAGATGAACCGGTGAGCTGGATAGAGGAGGCAGGGAACGAAAAGGGACTCTGTACCCCTTCCTTAACACCTCCACTACCCAACTCTCCGCGCCATACTCCTTCCAGGATTCCCAGAATGGAGCTAGGCAACCTCCTACCGGTGCAGACGAGGGAAGTGTCTCCTACTTCCGAAAACCCTTCTTAAGGACAGAAGGTTTCGGATCTGAAGCAGAAGCTGAAGTCTTGGATGAGAAACGGACTTTCTTAGGGGACCTGGTTGGTGATTTGGAACGGGTCCGCTTGGCTGGAGATGTCATCCTGGAACCTCTCGGAGATCTAGAGGACTGTGCTGCCACTCGAATCATGGCTTGCTGTGACTGACAGCTGAAGAAGAGGAAACGAAATTTACCATCAAAGCTACATCTTCCTCCCTGAAAAGACTGTTGCTGAGCGCCAAAGGTGCTCTCAACAGAGCCCTTTGTGAATATCTGGATAATGCGGAGGTAGATGGTTCAGAAAGAAATCCCTCCTTTTTCTTACCGAAGAAGGTCGTAAACCGGCCGATATATTTGCCTGATAAGCCAGTCCCATTGACACCAAGTGATGAGATTGTCGAACAAAACCGGGTCCGAGGGAGAATAACCGTCCTGTTTAAGGAACCCCATTAAACCAGATAACATCCACATCGAATGGGATAGAGCCTCCGACTGAGAACGAAAAGTGTCTTCCAAAATACCCGCTTCTCTCGCCGTGACGGAAACCAAACGATTCGAAGAAGGGACCCTAGATAGAAGAGCTTCCACTGATTCATTAAGAGGTACCCTAACACCCGCAGAAGGGTTACCCGCAACCTTGTAAAAACCCTTATGAGAAGGAAGTAAGGAGGAATCCTGCCTACCCGACCCAATTAATGCCGCTAACCTACCGTCCGCCTCCCTCAATGCCTGCTCGACACGGCCAAACCAAACTAGATTCTTTGGTGCATGAGCCACCACTGGTTTCAAATCGCGAACAGTGACTCAAACATTGCCTGATTAGGTTGAAAAGGTTCTTCCGGAGCCTTGGACTGTGGGTAAAGAGCATGAATGAAGTCCACCATCCGCTTGTATTCGCTCTCGTTCGCTGAAGGAGAACAGGCTTCCGGTACCGGATCCTCTTCCTCGCAAGAGAAATCCTTATCAGAAAGATCCGACCGAGTCGAGACAGGAACAGAGACAGGCTGACCCCTAGAAAACGCTGGATCAGTTAACCCGGAACACGAAATACCTGAGTGCGCAAGACGCACACCTGGGGAATCAACCGCAATGTTGCGGGCAGCCGAGAAGGGTTGCGCAAAACCCGCACTCTCCAACAACGGTAGAGCTACGCTGAGCCAGACACACCTGGGCGAACCACGCCCCTCAGAAAACGGAGAAGCCGCAATACTCGCCAACCCCGAACTAGGCTGAATAACAGAAGCATGCTGATTAGGAATCGCCGCAGCAGACACTTAAGCTATTTGCGGAAGAAGAACAAGGTGGGAAAACTCATGTTGACCCGCAACCAACCCGAACCTACAAAACCGTCCTAACCGGAGGAACAGAGACACCTGATGGAAAGGTAGAGAAGGAAGGTACAGTAGGAGGGAAGAGAGAAGAAGAAGCCACACTCGGGAAACCACCGGAGACCCTGCCGATGACGTCATACATGTAGGGAACGCACCAGACGGACCGGAGCTCACAGGAGTTTCGCATGGGAAACTGCGAGTGCCGAACCCAAGCGATTGTGGATGATAGGTTACCCAAAACCTAGCTACTGGAGTGATTGTTGAGACTACCGGGGCGAAACATTGAACACGGAACAGTCGCACTACCAGATGTCGCAGCAACAGGCTCCGGAAGACGAGAACATATGATTTGTGGAAGATTGTCCCAAGGCAAGTCCGTTAACGGTAGAGAGCTCGGATGAGCGAGAGAAGAAACCAAAAGTCTCCCGAAGAATGACCGAAACGGAAGGTTGAGAAAACCCAAAGAAGATTTTGAAACCATAGGAGAAGAGATGTCCGTGGATACAGAAGAAGCCATAGATTTTAAGGAAAGAAAATAGACCGATTCTGTTCCCCTGATAATCCTGTAAAGCATCATTTGTAAATTCAGGTAGATTTTTTCAAGACATGCTCAAAAATGTTGGAAAACCCAATATTAAAACAATTTCTAACCAAAGATCTGTAGCCTTTAGAGAGTCCCAACAGATCACCATTATACTCTGCAATGTTCAGCAATTGATCAATTGAATTGGACTCTGAAAGGGACGAAGGTTTGTCCCGAGGGGGAAGAAGAAACTTGGAAGAAGAGAAAGGGATACTTTCCAACCTATCCACACTAGAAGAGCTAGGAACCAAAATTGAATCATCCTCTACCGAATTCGCAACCTTTTTGTTGCAGAGAGCCTACTGGGGAAAAAGAACCGCTGTTGGATCCAACAATGGAGACGCAACCTTAATGACACCTGACTCGACTGCACCTTCAACTTATCTTCCTGATTCTTTACTACCGTCCCATCTCTAACTGTCTGCGTCAATCCTAAATTAGATTTTACCTTAGGACTTACGTTACCAGGGTGAAAGGGGAAATCTGCTGCTGACACTGCCTGCTCTGCGCCAGGGGCCGGTAGATCCTACCTTTGAGGTTTGCGGTTCTCCATGACCCCGGCACCCGTTAGGGCTGATTCTGGAACAGGCAGGGGAGCTGAAAAAGAGCGATTAGGTTCTGTGTCCCTATTAACTTTTTCCTGATCCTTTATCTCTGTTAGTTTTGACATGAAACTTGAAAACAAACTAGACATGCTGGCTGACAATTTGTCTTCTAATTTCCTAAATAATTCTGACTCTAAAGCCTCTTTGTCAAAACCCTGAGTCTCTACCGCTGAATCCTTACGTTTACTCTTAGAAGCTAATGATTTCCTATGCTTGAGATAATCCTCCATCTGTGTTGTCGACCATGACCTACACTCGTCACATCGCAATGTGACGCTACATTGTACCTTCCTGCAATTTATGCACAACGAATGTCTGTCGTTTTTAAAGGGTACTCATCCTTTTCTTGCAGGCGGTGCACGAACGATGGGCTGCGGTGTCTCCAGCGGTAGCGATCTCCGTCGTCACGGCAGAAGCAGAAGT
Organism: Macrobrachium rosenbergii; assembly: GCF_040412425.1. NCBI lineage: Eukaryota > Metazoa > Arthropoda > Malacostraca > Decapoda > Palaemonidae > Macrobrachium > Macrobrachium rosenbergii. The sequence continues at coordinate 96,518,049 of NC_089752.1, forward strand.
GGAAGCCGAGGAGTTGTCCAAGGGTGGTGTCTTATCCATTTTATCCATTTCAAAATCCAAGCCAGGCCAAGTCAAAACGGGAGAAAGAACAATCCAGAAGAGAAGGGGGGCGATCAAAACCAGTCCAAGTCGTTATCCAATCCAAAAACGAAAATAAGGGGGTCGGGCTAATAACCAAAATTTCGCCTGATGTAGGACAAGTCCTAACAGCACGGCGAACAAAAAGCAATTGGGGTTCTCGGCCATACACAGCCGGGACTTGCAGCAGCGTTGCCAACGGTACGCTAGGTAACTCATTTGTTAGGATTTTCCTGTAAGCGTTGGTAACGCTGACAGTTAATTACCCACTTAGTGGGTAATGAGTTGGGGATATAGTTCGGGCTGGTAGGTAACCAGGGCTAATTCAGGTGTTCAGGGAGTGTATTGCAATATGAAGAAATTAAAGCAATTGGAGGATCAGCCACTGGAAGGACTACTGCAACAGGAGGAGCCCCTCCTTTGTGGCAGCTGAGAAAACTGATGCATAGCAGCAGCAGACACAACAGGATAGGAAGGTGCTGGAAACAGTTCCTTCTTCTTCATCTACAGGTTGTCCACGAATGCTGCAAAAGAGAGGCAATCTGGAATGTTGAAAATAGGCAATACCTTTCACAGATACTCTTAGAGACCATGCCTTAATGGTGCAAGGAATGCCATGGTCAGATGACTTTGCAGACAAAACAGATGCTGATGGTGCACCACCACCAACAGATACTTCACACTCCAAAGAAAGGGCGAGGTCAGATTTCTTTTCAGCTCAAGCACTACCCCTTATGGTCTGTCCACACTAGCGGGCATGCCCGTCGGGCATTTTCAGCTGTTTATATTTTCTCTCACTTCTGAAGCAGTGTTACCAGACAATCGCATCGTTCTGGCTCCATACTTGGTCGGTCAGTATAGTGGAACGGGTTATGGGAACAGTGTTTGCCTGTCGGGCAGTGCCCGCTAGTGTGGACAGGGCTTTAGAGGAGAGGTAGTAATACTGGCAGACAGAGGGGAATATGGTGAAAAGAAAAAGCCAGAAGGAATCAGGAGCATCGTCAGGGGCGTATTCCCCTCAAAGAAGCCAGTGAAAGCTTCATATCCTTCTTCCTCCTGTTATCAAACTTCTTCTGCAGAGAAGACCAGCCAGAGAACTCCTTGTAGGGAAAAGCACAAGTACACGCTGTCCCCCTACAACAAGAATAGTACCTGTGAGGGTCTACTCATACATGGGAGAAATAAGGTGCCCACATGGACACCGACATCCCTTGCAATCGTGGCCAGAAAAAAAGTGAATGGTGACTTAAGGTGAGAGAGGGGTAGTCCCCACTCACCCCCATAACCACCATTAACCACCTTGTTACCAAGTTCAACTATTGTTCCAGCTTGAGCTGAGGAACACCTCCTAATTAGCCTAAAAGAGGAAGGTTAACAAACCAGCTTCAGATCTTTGTTGTTCCTTTGGTGCAAACATTAATTCTTGTTCCTGGGATTATTTCAGCTGATTAAAGTTTTTTCAAGTTTGCTTTGAACATTTATAATATTCATTCTGGCAACAAATTAGTGACTTAATTAAACTGGAACCCCTGACTTTCTAACATTACTGGGGGCCACAGTACAACACTACTGTTTTTGGGTGGGGGGGGGGGAAAATACAATAGAGTGGAATACATGGTTGCATTCTAAGATCCCCCATAATAGCCTACTTCTGCAAGTTCTGATTCTGTTTAAGTAATTTTTTAAAATGTTTTGTAAATTTCTACTTTAAACCATAATTGTATTCTGAAGTTGCAAATATGATTTTCTTATATTTTAAGTGTGTTTTGAATATTTCTGACATCCACATTATTAGCAAGAAGTTAGTAGGTTCAAAATACTAGAAACCTTTATATCCTACAATTTCACGGAACCACAGTGGGAAAAGTGTGTTTTAGCTGAGGGAAAGTACAAGAGTAAGATACAAGGATGTATTCCAAGAGCACTATGATAGCCTACCTCTACAAATTCTGAATCTGATTTTCAAAGTAACACCACAGCCTAGGTGTGACATAGGCTAGGTTATGTTAGGGAGAAGGAGCTGGGGGTGAGCCTCGGCCCAGTCAGGTAAGGACCTACCATTCTAGGCAATGTTAGGTTTGATGTAACGAAGTGAATTGAAACCCAAATAGGCTAAATTATTTTACAGTGTCACACGTTTGGTGGGGGATACAGGGCTGTGAAGCCCCCCTGGCCAGGTAGGATACAAGGGGTCTAGCCTATAGTAGGCTGGACTTTACACCATGTTCACATTCCAGAAGTGAAAATGTAATTTTCCTATGTTGGAACGTGTGCTCTTGGCGTATCTGACGTTCATTGCAGTAGCAAGTTAGTTTTAGAGATATTAGGCTAGTTGCAGAATCTCAGTACAAACGTCTATCACTACCTTCGATTCAATCAAGCAGCCTGAATCAGACATAAGAAAAATTCAGGTAATTCAAACAATTTTTAAAAATGAAACCATTTTTGAAGACAAACCTTTAACTTCGGGTATGCATTTTGGTGAATTTGATAGCAACTCGACGGATTTCAAAGATGTATTTAGGTCCTTTTTTAAAAGTTGTTGTTGGTGGAAAAATAGTAGTAGTAGAATTGGGACTAATCTTTGAAACGGTTCTCTTGTTCAGTCTGCTTTGCCTTTGCAAGAAGAAACTTATATAGCAAAGGACCAAGAAATGTATACAAATCTTTGCTCAAATTCATTTAAGATATTAAGAGAAATAGAATCACTAGAAGACAATACAAGCACCACAGAAATATTAAAAGATAGCTATGATGAATTAGAAACTAATGAAAAAAAGAGGCCTTTAGAGAGAACTCCACCCAAGACCAACAAATAACCAACTATTATTAGAGATACATCCATTAAAATAAAGGCGGAAGACCCCAAGAAAGAACATAAACCAAAAAATAAGATTATACCTTTGTCTCTTAAAGTAATAATAAAACCAATGGAAACAGATACCCAGATCATCAAAGAAGTAGTAGAGGAACAAAACATTGACAAGAATGATTATGTGATGGGAGAAGAGATTACTCCATCACCAACAATAGGTGCAGCAAGAGTAAATGAAAAAACAACACACGAAAACACATGTGGATGTAATGAATGTTTCATTGAACTGTGCAACAAAAATGAAAGCATAACAAAGGACAGTTTAACAAACACTATACGAAATTATATAAGATATAGAAATAAAGAAACTACTAGTTTGAACACTCACGAAAAGGGCTGTATGTGCATTGGACGCATAATGTCTTATTAAGAAAAACAAATAAATATTGTAAATAGGATTTAAGAAAAAATGCAAATTGATGATCCACAAAAAGAAAATAACACTTGAACACACTAACGTTATACTTTCAATAATTATATTATACAATGGAACGTAAATGGTCTACAGACCAGATTACATTTGGGAGAAATACAACGATTACTAAAGGAATATGAGCGAATGATAATATGTTTACAACATGTCAACAAAACAATATCAACAATAGGTAAATATACCTTAGTATCTACATCTAGAGAAGAACAAGGAAATTTAGGTACTGCTATATATGTACATAACAAAGTGTGTTATGACAGAGTACCTGTAAATTTTACTGACTTGCAAATATCAAGTATTAAAATACGAATAAAAAACGATAATTACATAATTTATAACTTATATAACCAACCTAATAAAAGTAACGACATTGATAAACTTAAAGATTTACTTAACAATACCAAGAAACCTACATTAATAGTAGGTGATTTTAATGCTCACAACCCAATATGGGACTGTCATTGTACAAACTCAAATAGAACAGGTCGTAAAATAGAAGAGTTCATGGATTCCAACGACATGTGCTGTATAAATGATGATGAAATTAGCACATATTTTTCAAAAGCACATGGAACATTTTCCTCAGTAGACTTAACTTTATGTACAACAAGCATAGCTGACAGATTGGATTGGAATACAGTTGATGACTTGCACACCAGTGATCATTTCCCAATATGAATTTCCTTATTGCAAAATAATCCTGCAAAACATGTCCCTCACTATAACATTTATAAAGCAGATTGGGAGCAATATGAAATGCACACTAGAAATATCCCACAATTTGAATATTTAAAAGACCATAATGAAACTAATAAATTTCTTGTTGATTTCATTAAAAATGCTGCTGATAAAGCAATACCAAAGTCAAAACCCCATCCAACAAAACACAAAGTTCCCTGGTGGTCTGATGAGTTAACAGAATTAATAAATATAAAACACGCAATAGGGAGACAATTAGATAATTTGAATAAAAATTTCAATAAAATGAATAAAAAATTACCAATATTAGAAAAAAAATTTATAAAAAATGACTGTATTATTACTAGAAATTGATACATTAAAACCTGTATACAACAAAATATCTGCAAAATTTAAAAAAGAAGTAATTCAAGGAAGAATCATTTCATGGAGGAAATATGTATCAGATCTGTCTAATAATACTCCTATACAAAAAATATGGGAAAAATTCAGGACATGCCATATTAAAAGATGGGAAAAGAACACTTGATCCAGAAGAAATAAGTAATGTAATGGGAGAAAATTTAGCAAATGTAAGTAGTGATAAGAATTTAGATGAACACCTCTGCACAAAAAATAATAAAATAGAATTAACAACAATAAATTTTGAAACAATAGAAGATATATATTATAATAGAAAATTTAGTATGTCAGAGATGGAATATGCTCTCTGGAACAGCAATAAATCTGCTCCTGGAGGTGACAATATTTGTTTTGAGATGATCTGCCACTTAGCACCTTTGGCAAAGCCATATTTATTAGAGTTTTATAATAATTTATGGCTTCGAAATCTATTTCCAGATGAATGGCGTAAAGCTATAATAATACCTATCCCCAAACCTGGAAACGATCCCAGTAATGTAAATAATTACAGACCAATTTCTTTAACAAGCTGCTTATGCAAACTGTTAGAGAAAATGGTAAATGCTCGACTAACATGGCACATTCGAGAAAATAAAATTTTAACTCCCACTCAGTTTGGGTCACAGTGTAACAGATCTACATTGGATTCTCTTTGTGACGTAGAAGACCATATACGTAGAGGTTTTGAACGAAAACAAATTACTGTAGCTGTCTTTTTTTTACATTGAAAAAGCATACGATACTACATGGAGGTATGCTATATTAAAAACTTTACAAAACAACAACATGCGTGGACATTTACCTAGGTTTATACAGAACTTTTTGACAAACCGCAATTTTCAGGTGAGAATTGATGATGATCTGTCCAGAACATTTCCACTTGAAAATGGTGTTCCACAGGGAAGTGTCTGTAGTGGCACACTGTTTACTTTAGCAATTAATGATATCAGTAAAAATCTACCTATTGGCATTAAAAGTAACCTGTACATGGATGATTTTGCCATATATTATTCAGTATCCTGAATAAAACATGCAGAACGAATCAATAATAAAAGCATAGTAAAAATAGATGAATGGGCCTCATCTGTAGGCTTTAAATTTTCCATAGATAAAACTTAAGCAATCATGTTTTATAAAAATAAAAAGTGGAAAAAAGGTGAAGAAATCAGAAACCATAGTATACCAATTGGCCAAACAGCAAAATTTTTGGTATTAGTATTTGATACCCACTTGAACTGGAAAGCCCACATTACATAGACATACCCTTACTGTACTGTATAAAGCAACAGTTCTGTTCATCGTTGATTATGGAAGCGAAGTATATAGCTCAGCATCTGATGCAGTGCTGAAAATGTTAGACACTGTTCACAATGAAGGCCTTAGAATATGCTCAGGAGCCTTTAGATCATCACCAAAATCATTGTTACAAGTTGAAAGTGGTGAACTGCCTTTGTCTCTCCATAGAGAACTAGTAGCAATGAAAAGTTCTTTAAGAATTCAAACTAGTGATTCTCCAGCCAAAAAATTATTTGAATTAAGAGATTTATTTATAAACAACCATCCACCACCTTTCCCAATTAGAGCTAGAAAATTGTTTGAGTCACTGAATATAAATATAGGCTACAAGTGCCTTTAATAGTAAAATCACCTCCTCCCTGGACAATGAATAAAATGAGAATTTGCACACACCTCAAGTATTTATCAAAAAGTAATTCATATACACCAGAACACCATAGACAACATACAATAGAGCATATAAGCCGAAAAGGTCCACATTACGTAATATATACAGATGGATTTAAATCAGAACATGGAGTAGGATATGCTGCAGTGTCCCAAGACAAAACTTATCAGTTCTCTTTTCCTAATAATGCTTCCGTATTTACAGCAGAATTGTATGAATTGCATCAGCTATAAAAATAATTAAAGAATCATCATGCAATAATTTTGTGATTTTCAGTGACTCGAGAAGCGCTATAAAAGCTATTCAAAGTTACAACTAAAAAAATAATATAGTACAACAAATTAAATTATATCTCCATAAATTATATAATAATGGAAAAAATACAGAAATATGTTAGATCCCTGCCCATGTAGGGATCAAAGGAAATGAAGATGCAGACAAAGCAGCTAAAGCAGCAACTCACATGACAAGATCAAATGTGAATATCCCTGTTACTGATTATGTAACTCACACAAAAATGGGTATCATAAATAAATGGCAATATATATGAAATGAAGAACCTGAAAGTAATAAACTGAAATAAATAAAACCTAATGTTAAAAAATGGAGTTCATCATATCAGAGAGAGAGACACACACACAAGTAATTTTAACACGTCTCAGAACAGGCCATACTCATCTGACACATGGGCACTTAATAAGCAGCCCACATGGCCCGGCTCCCGAGTGCCCAGAATGCAGAGTAATAATAACAGTCAGACATGTGTTATATGAGTGTCCAAAGTATGACCAACAATGAATATCAACTTTTGGAAATAGATCAGTGAAAGAAATTTTGTCAGAATCTTTTACATTTTCAGTCATGCCAATTTTGATGTTCTTGAAGAACTGTAATTTTATTAATAAAATATAAAATAAGTAAATGATAAAAGCACGAAAACCCTTTTAACACTTGTTGAATTTAAAAAAAAAAAGCAAAATTTTAAAATTTTGCTTAATTTATAATCTGAATTTTAATGTACTGTTTTAGTATGTATGTAAGGAAGTCTGAGTAAATGTATTTATTGTATGAAAGGATGTGCCTATGTGCAGTTTTTAATTTAATTTTAATTCATTCATCATTGTATCGAATGGTCTATTGGGTCCTAGCGCTTGACTTCAGGCCTGGACCTAGTATTTTAATCAAATCCTTCGGGCCAGCCCTATGAGTGCTGAAAGTCAGCTCAGTGGTCTGGTTAAACTACTTTAATAATAATAATAATAAATAATAATAATAATAATAATAATAATAATAATAATAATAATAACAATAACAACAACAACTAACAAGCTATAAACAGACTAGCGGAAAATGGGCATCACTTCAACAAACACTATAACGTTTCCCCCGGTTCTGTTTCACCTAGATAAGTCTCAGGTGAACAAACAGATATATCACTTACCTTGTACACATTCAATAATTTCTCTAATTACTAGTGGTCAAAATGAAACGTTGTGCTTTTAAAACTTTAAACAGACAGATTTATTTCTAAGTTCAAAAGTTATATGCAGAGCTCACAATCTCAAAAGATTTACTGTTATCTGACAACAGTGTAAAATTTAAGTATTTCTTAATCAAGATTAATTCACAAAACTTTAATTTATTAAGAAAGCAATTTGGTTAAGTAAGATTCAAACCATTAACTTTCACTCAAATTTTAAACATATACCTGATTAATCAAACCCAGCACAAGTGTTCACTAAAACATCAACAAATGGAAGTCAATAGAAGTACTCACTGAAATCTCAATAATAAGTATCCACTGACAAAATGTTAAGCAATCACCAACACAAAACTTTGGAAAACACTAATTATCAAATTAGAGTAATATAATAACACAGACATATAAGAATAAAATATGCAAAAATGGAAATATACCAGCAGCAATTTCACTAAGACAAAAATATATTTAAAGATTATATCAATCTTTCAAAAGATTAACTTCACTTTTAAAAAAGGTTAAACTCACATCTTCCTAAGACTTTCTCAAAGACAACACTGCCAAGTCATAATGATATACTCAATGATATATAATTAGCAGCAAGACACATTAGAACTCACTATAAGAGATATTATCCACCTCTTATTAAAATAATAATTCTCTTTTACCTAGAACATCACTTTAACTCCTAACATGATATAAAACCAGTAAACATCACATTACCTTTTACAAGTGTTACACCATTATACACTTTCCACAATGCTTGCACAATATAAATACCTTAGATCACTCTTACAAAATGTCTACATTTCTTGGGTGAATTTAACAAAACTTTTACAGACAGGAGAGCAACCAGTATAACAGTAATTGAGAGAGAGAGAAAGAGATCCTATTGCCAGCAACCCCTTTGGCTAACTAATGTTTCTCATTCAGCACTCCTCTTTTATCTTCAAGCCCTCCCATAATACATGATGCATAGAGTGTACATACATTATACATACAGGTATACATGTATGGTATACATACAGGGAATTCTAAGGCTCAGAAGGAAATATGCCAGAGCTCTTATCAATGATTGACACCATCCGCTCACTCAAACCACCTGAGCAAACAGAAAGAAGCGACTTGCGACCAAAACTGGCTCGCTGTCAGCATGTCAACTTCATCTACCTCTCTTCCTCATTCTTTCTACTCAGGATCATGGAAACATAACAGAGATAGACTCAGCTAAAAACCATGGAACAGACACACATGATAAACATGTAAAGTCACCACATCGGCGCCAGCGTAGTGTTTCGGCGGCACCATTAATTAAGTCTCCGCTGAGCATGTTTTCTTTGGTGACTTCCCATTTTCTTCAAACTCAATTAGTCACGCCTAAAACGTGCCAGGTCACGCATTTTCAACCATTTTTACTTTATGCGTATTTATACAAATGTCACACATTGTGTATCACATGTTTCTTCGTTCACAGGCATCAAGACTGTATCCATATTGTAGTTCTGTATGTTTTGTATTGTAATTTGTACTCGTTCACTGTATATTATTGTTTATTGTTTCAACCTCAGGTCACAGTCAATTCCATTGTCTCTCGCGGGCCGGCGTCATTCGGCTGCTATATAAACTGCCTGGATCTGTAATAAAGTAGCAGTAACTTTTACCTGCTCGTTTCTTTGACACCTTACAGTGGTGACCCCCGGAGTATCCCGGAGCCATTAACGGACCGACACAGCGACTTAGTCTTGGCTCCAGGATTTCTCCAAAACGCTCTTAGCGGCCTAAACATGGCGCTGTAACCAGCGTTTGAGCGTGCTGACTCGTCGGCGTACCCCACCAGCGTCACTAGCGGAACCACACGGCGCACGAAAGTGCGTACTGACGCGATACCCCACTCCAGTAAGGGGTCAAAGGAGCGAGCATGGACGCGGATATCCCCTCCTTCATGCAGTTAAACGCGGACCCGCGGACTCGGAGGTTTACCTACCTCCCATCACACCCGCGCCGCCCCTGCATTGAGGCCCTCCGCAACTCCACACCAGCGCCCGAACACACGACGGCCGGGCAACACAATCGCGGGCCGCCCTCACCATAAAACTGCCGCCGTTTATGCAGGGGAACCCATCGATGTGGCTGCGCAGGGTGGAGAGCCACTTCAGAATCGCGGACCTCACGGACGAAATCCTACAGGCCGACACAGTGCTCAACGCCCTTCCGGAGGACGTGTACAGAAAACTCATCTCGCGAGTACCCGAAACACACACCCTCACATACAGCACCACAAAAAAGTTCCTCCTCGAAGCTTGCTCCCTGCCCATCGCCGAAGCGGGCCGCCGTGCTATCGACCTTGCCATAAACCCACGCCACAACCTCAATTCAAGAGACGCTTGGAGCATGGTCGTGGATCTCCTGTCACTACCAGACTTGGGTGGCACAAAGAAGCGGCAGGAGATAAGCTTCGCACGGGAAATCTACCTTCCCCAACTCCTCCCGGAGGTACGCAACCAGATCGCTCACCCCTACACCATGCCTATCGAGGACCTCATAGAGACGGCGCAACATCTCACAGACTCCGTCAAGGCTTCACAGTGGCTAAAACTGGCCACACAGCCGGTCAGCTCCATCCTGCCTGAAGAGGACGTAGAGCAGCCCGTCAACGCCATCGCCAACAGACGTCCACCGAACCACAGCAGATGGAGGTCCCCAGGCTTCTGTCGCTACCACAAGTGGTTCGGAAAGGACGCCCGAAACTGCCTGCCGCCCTGCTCGTTCGCCCGTTCAAAAAATGGGGGTGGCGGCGGCCAGCAGGACAGGCCGCCATGGCAGCCGAAGAACCCAGGGCCTCAAAAACAGTAGGTTTTTACGTCCGCGACACCGTCTCCGGCAGGATGATGCTGGTCGACACAGGGGCCTTTAAATCGGTCTTCCCAGCATCCAGAGAGGACCGCAACCAGACACCAGACCTGGCCGCTTTCCTGACGGCCGCCAACGGAACCCCCATCCTCTCCTACGGCACCAGACCCCTGTCGATCTCCATCCTTGGCCAGAGTTACTCCAGGGACTTCATCGTCGCGGACGTAGGAACCCCACTCCTGGGGCCGATTTTCTGGCGCACTTCGGCCTGCTAGTCGGCGTGAGGCGCAAGCGCCTCCTCGATACCGACTCCTGCCGGTCTCTCCCGTTAACAGCGGGACCCAGACCCACCATCAGCGCCGTCGCCCCACCAGTATGCACACCTACTGTCGGAGTTCCCTGAGGTATCTAAGCCCGAGCCGCCAAGTCCCCGGGGCCCCAGCCAAGCACGGCATATACCACCATATAACGACTAAAGGGCCCCGACACATGCAAAGTTCCGCAGGCTTCCCCCTCAGCACCTTCAGGAGGCGAAAAAGCATTCGCGGAGATGGAGCGGATGGGCATCTGCAGGAAAGCCTCCAGTCCATGGGCCTCCCCCACATGGTGCAGAAACTGGACGGCTCCTGGAGACCCTGCGGCGACTACAGGCGGCTCAACATTGCAACAGAGCCCGACCACTACCCTCTACCCAACATGCAGGACCTCACGGCCTCCTTTCACGGGCCAAAATATTCACTAAATTGGACCTTCTTAAATCTTATTTCCAGGTACCTGTTGCGCCAGAGGACATACCAAAGACAGCCATCATCACGCCCTTCGGGTCCTATGTGTTCGCCTTCTCCACCTTCGGGCTGAGGAATGCCGGGCCACCTTCCAGCGGCTCATGGACAGCATCCTGGGGGACCTAAAGTTCTGCGTCTGCTACGTCGACGACATTCTCATATTTTCCAGGTCTCACAGCGAACACCAGAGACACATCAGGGCAGTCCTCCAGCGCCTCCAAGAGAACGGCCTCGTCGTCCGTTTGACAAGTGTACCTTCGGCGTCCAGAAAGCAGAATTCCTGGGTCACGAGGTGTCTCCGACAGGCGTCCGCCCTCTTACATCGAAAGTAGCAGCCGTAGCCAGGTTCCCGACACCCACCTCCATCAAGGCCGTCCAGGAGTTCCTTGGGATGGTAAACTTCTACAGGCGGTTCATCCCGGGATCGCGCACACCACAGCCCCTGATGGAAGTCCTAAAAGGCCAACCGAAGTCCCTGTCTTGGGGACCCAGCCAGCAGCAGGCCTTTTCCTGACGAAGGCCGCCCTCGCCAAGGCAACCGCCTTGGCACACCAGGATCCCAAGGCCCCCCTCCAGCTGACGACAGACGCCAGTAACGTCGCCTGCGGTGCTGTTCTGGAGCAAATCATCAACGGCGCCCCCCAGCCCATTGCCTTCTTCAGCAAGAAGTTCAATCCCGCAGAGACCCGCTACAGCACCTTCGACAGGGAACTCTGCGCGATGTACCGCGCAGTTTGGCACTTCAAGTTCCTCCTGGAGGGGACGCCCTTCACAATCTTCACAGACCATCAGCCACTGGTTCACGCCTTCACGAAGCAGGGGGACGCATGGTCTTCCAGACAGCAGCGCCACCTCTCAGCCATAGCCGAATTTACCTGTTCCATCAGGTACCTCCCCGGCAAGAAAAATCCCGTAGCAGACGCCCTCTCCAGAGTCGAGTTGAACGCAGTGCAGCTTGGTGTAGATTACCAGGACCTTGCCAGAGAACAGGCCGCTGACCCAGAAACCCCAGCATACCGCACCGCCATCACATCCCTCAAGTGGCGGGACGTGACCCTCGCCCCCGAAGGCCCCAGCCTGCTCTGCGACATCAGCACAGGTCAGCCCGCCCTTTGGTTCCAGCCTAACGCCGTCGCCAGGTATTCGACATAATTCACGGCCTCTCACACCCCTCCGGTGGACCACGCCAAACTGCTTTCAAAAAGTTCGTCTGGCATGGGGTGCAAAAGGACGCCACGGCCTGGGCAAAACAGTGCCTGCAGTGCCAGACCAGTAAGGTGGGTCGTCACACACAGTCGGGGGTAGGCGAGTTCCCACAGCCAGGGCGCCGCCGGACACATCCACATCGACGTCGTCGGGCCCTTCCCCATCAGGCGGATCCAGATACCTCCTGACGGTGGTAGACCGTTCGACGAGGTGGCCCGAAGCCACACCCATGCAAGAAGCCACCGCCAGCGCGTGCGCCGAGGCCCTGCTCTCCAGTTGGGTTAGCCGCTTCGGCGTCCCAGACCACATCACAACCGACAGGGGCCCCGCCTTCCTCTCCGAGTTGTGGTCTGCCCTGGCTCAACTGCTGGGAACCACGCACCACACCACCACAGCGTACAACCCAGCGGCCAACGGCCTGGTCGAACGGTTCCACAGGTCCCTAAAGTCATCCCTCATGGCCCGCTGCACCGCCGAGGACTGGAAACATCAGCTGCCGTGGGTCCTCCTCGGGTTGAGAACCGCCCCCAGAGCCGACGGCACCCCATCTGCAGCCGAACAAACCTATGGGGAACCCCTCGTGGTGCCGGGAGAGCTTGTGACGGATGTACGCCACTCCCCATCACTGCAGAGGCTCTGCAACGTGGCTGGCAAGTTCGCCCCTTGCAGGCGCTCATACATCGACAAAGCAACCACCTTCATGCCGCCACAGCTGTCATCCGCCACCCACGTCTTCGTCAAAGTCGACGCCGTCCGTCCACCACTAACCAAGCCCTACAGGGGACCCTTCTGTGTGCTGGAACGAAACAGCAAGGCGTTCCAGCTGGCACTCCCTGGCAAGGACGACTGGGTTTCAATAGACCGCTTAAAGCCCGCCTTTCTGTCGGAGAGTCCCGACAGTGACGCAGCACCCCTTCCGCCCAACCACACTCCAGCACGCCCTCACCCCCGCAGGCGCGGCCGCCCCAGGAAGGGACCGCCCAACCAGCAGCCTCACAGGCGGGAGACCCCTCCATTATCTTCAAGGAGCCGCTGCACCCTTCAGCGTCTCAGCAGATACAGGGATTAGTCAGACGCGTCCCTCGTCTTGGTGGGGGGGAGTATTTGTAAAGTCACCACATCGGCGCCAGCGTAGTGTTTCGGCGGCGCCATTAATTAAGTCTCCGCTGAGCATGTTTTCTTTGGTGATTTCCCATTTTCTTCAAACTCAATTAGTCACGCCTAAAACGTGCCAGGTCACGCATTTTCAACCATTTTTACTTTATGCGTATTTATACAAATGTCACACATTGTGTATCACATGTTTCTTCATTCACAGGCATCAAGACTGTATCCATATTGTAGTTCTGTATGTTTTGCATTGTAATTTGTACTCGTTCACTGTATATTATTGTTTATTGTTTCGACCTCAGGTCACAGTCAATTCCATTGTCTCTCGCGGGCCGGCGTCAGTCGGCCGCTATATAAACTGCCTGGATCTGTAATAAAGTAGCAGTAACTTTTACCTGCTCGTTTCTTTGACACCTTACAAACATATAATAAGCATTTAGCTGATAGCTGTCAATTCATGCCAGAGATAACCAAAGAGGCCCTTGCCTTTCTCCAAATGCTTGTGTAAATACAGAAAGCGGGTAAGCGATAATGGTTCAAAAAATATCTCTCCTTCTCTACAGCATGCTAAGAATTCGGGTCCATAACACCCAGTATACATTTTAATATATTAAACAAATGGAAAAAAACTTATCAAATATTTCAGAATCACATGATATACAATTTATCCGTAAGAAAAAGACATTCTAAAATCATATATTCAAATCTCACAACAAATGACGAATCTGCAAGCAAAACATAAAAAATTTTCACATATTACACTTGTAGAATGGTTTTATATATTATAACACCTTATAATATTCCTCCCCCCAGAAGATTAATTATCCCGGGTTTGAATCCACCGATTCAGAACGGGATAAATAATCTATAATTACACTGTTCTCTCCAAAAATGTTCTCTCTCTTTACACAACAAAATTATACAATCAATCAGGGGAATTACTATGGCTGAAAAACTAGCACAGAATAGGCAATAAACTCTAGGCACATTCACAAGTCTTTGTAACTCTTTCACCACTTTAGAAACAACCTTGGCTTGCCAAGTATTATCAAGTAATTGATCAATAAGAGGTAAGGGATAATTATCAGCTACACAAATGGAATTCAGTTTCCTATAATCAGTACACATCCTAAACAAGCCATCTGGTTTCTTCACTAACACACAAGGAGAACTGTAATGACTTGAACTGGGCTCTGCCAATCTGTGCTGCAACAAATATTCAGCTTCCTTTTTCAAAACATCTCAATGAAAGGGTGATACACGGTAAGCTCTTTGCTTGAATGGTTTAGCATCTTTTCTGATCTTTATCTCATGCTTTGTCAAGTCGGTACACTTAGGAATGTCTGTAAAAATCTCAGGGAAACTTTGAATCATTTCAGTTAATTCTTTGCCTTGTTCAACACTTAGATGTTTTAGTTTGTTTTCTAAATTTTCTAATATTGAGGAATTGTTCATCTTGTTTTCAGCTCCCAACTCGTAGCCATCATCATCCTCTATAGATGAAGTTGTTTGGGTTACAGACATAACCTCAGTTCTAGTCTCTGAGAAGTAGGGTTTCAAAAGATTTACATGTATTTTCCTCTGTCATTTCCTTCTCCCTGGTGTTTCAATCACATAAGTTCGATCACTTAACTTTTCTGTTATCCTATAAGGACCTTGAAATTTATTTGTAAGGGGAAACCTTTTCACTGGTAAAAACACTAGAACTTGCTGTCCAACACTAAAATTTCTTAGCTTAGTCTTATCATCATACTTTCTTTTCATTTTCTTTTGGCTTGTCTTCAAATTTTCTAAAGAGAATTTTCTATTTTCTTCTAACCTTTTCCTCAAGTTCTTCACATATTCTCCTTGGACTTCCTCTTGATTTTCTTCCCAGTTCTCTGCAAGAATTTTCAACGGACCTCTCACGTCTCGACCAAAAAATCATTTCATTTGGCGAACATCCCATACTTTCTTGATAAGCATTTCTAACCTCAAATAACATTAAGGGTAAACCAACATCCCATTCTCTTCCCAACTCATTACAGTACTTGGTTAACATACTTTTCAAAGTCTGGTGGAACCTTTCTAAGGCTCCTTGAGTCTCTGGGTGATAAGCGGTAGATAACTGTTGTTTCACTCCTAGCAAATATATCACATCCTGGAATAATTTTGAGGTAAAGTTCATTCCTCTATCACTTTGCACAATTTCTGGAATTCCAAACTTGGAAAAAATTCCACTAACTTCTCAGCTATTACCTTTGCACTTATATTTCTTACAGGAATCGCCTCAGGATATCTTGTTACTGGACACATGAACATCAACAGATATTCATGTCCTTTCTTCGTTTTCGGAAGCGGACCAACCACATCTATTATCACCTTGCTAAAGGGTTCTCCTCTAACTTCTATTGGTTGTAGGGGAGCTTTTTGAATAGTTTCATTTGGTTTTCCAGCTATCTGGCATGTATGACACTCCCTGCAAAATTTGCTAACATCCTTGTGAAGTCCAGGCCAAAAAAAAATACTTCATAACCTTCTCAACAGTCTTCCTGATTCCCATATGTCCAGACTCGTGCGCTAATGCTACCACTTGCTTCCTCAATGGATATGGAATCAAAATTTGATGATATTCACCCCATTCAGCATTTCCTGGTATATCTGCAGGTCGATGCTTCCTCATTAGCAATCCTTCCTTTAGATAATAACAGGTAGAAGTTTGTTGCATTTCTTCTTGTTCAACAACTCTGAAGAACAGATCAGCCAACGTTGTATCCCTCTTCTGTAGTTCCAGTAGCTTCTCTCTTGTCACTTGACCAACTTCAAGGGCTGAACTCTCAATATCTGTTAGCTCTGCTTCTGTAGTTTCACTTCTGTCTTCAGGAACACTTTTACTACTCGGAGTCTCTTTAATAACAACAGGATCCTCTTCTTCTTTGGGAATTTCTTCATTACTAACACTAGGGGAAACTTCACTTTCCTGGAACAGCTCTTCTAAGCTTAAAGATCCTTCCGGTGCAGGTAAATCTTCAGTTTCTTCACTTCTATGCTCAGTTCTCTTCATGCTCCTGGTAGTTACACAACTTGGAAACAGGTGAGGGTTTTTCTTCTCTAAATCTATCGTAGGACTAATCCTTAACGGTTTGTCTGTCACTATAGGACAAGGAACGAAGGGAACACCACCAACTTCATTACCCAGCAAAACATGCACACCTTCAACAGCTAGTGAGTCCTTTATTGCAAAATCAATGTTTCCTGTCACTAATTCACATGACAAATGCAAGCGGCATATAGGAGTTACTTCCTCTCCTCCTATACCCTTTAAAATAACTGAATCTCCGGTGAGATTCCTCTCCAACTGTGGGTGAGCACCACGAACTACCACACTATGGTTACTTCCTGTATCACATAATATCTTCACTGGTACCTGTACACTCAAAGAGGGAGTTGTCAGCATACCTTCATAGATATATGGCTTAAAAGCCTCCTCACTGCTCAGCCACTCACCACTGGAAGTTGCATTTTCACTGGTTGCTAAGCACTCTGCTTGTCTGGTTTCATTTTTTCCCCACACTGTTCCTCGTATTTGGCTTTACCTGGTTACCTCTTATCACCTGTCCAACTGGTTTAATCTGCTGGTGCACTTTGAAGCAGTCTCGACTATAATGTCCTACTCTTCCACACTTGTAGCAAACAACATTAGTTTTCTGCATCTGTCTTGAGAATAGACTAGAAGGGGCTGGTTTAACATTCCACTGCTGTGGGGCATATCCTGGCTTTGTACTGGTATAATTATTAGAGGGGTTTCTCACGGCACTGTTCTTAAAACTTGACTGAGACCTATAACCTGTGAATTGTTGGTTCTGGTACTTAACATTATAATTCTTTTTGCTGGATATGTTATAAGCCTCGCTCAGAGTAGCAACTTTATCAAGTTTCTTCACTTCTCTCTCTCTCAAATAAGCTCTTATATGTTCAGGAATTCTTCATAGATATTGCTTTAAGACCACTAATTCAAGAACGCATTCCCCGAAATGGAGCGGATGGGAATCTGCAAGAAGGCCTCCAGCCCGTGGGCCTCCCCCCTCTACATGGTGCAGAAACCGGATGGCTCCTGGAGACCCTGCGGCGACTACAGGCGGCTTAACCTCCCAACAGAACCTGACCATTACCCCCTGCCGAACATGCAGGACCTCACGGCTTCCTTTCACGGGTCCAAAATATTCACTAAGTTGGATCTCTTGAAATCCTATTTTCAGGTACCAGTCACGCCAGAGAACATACCAAAGACCGCCATCGTCACACCTTTTGGGTCCTACGTGTTCGCCTTCTCCACCTTCGGCCTGAGGAACGCCAGGGCAACTTTCCAGCAGCTCATGGACAGCATCCTGGGGGACCTGAAGTTCTGCGTCTGCTATGTAGATGATATTCTTATATTTTCCAGGTCCCACAAGGAGCACCAGAAACAAATCCGGGCAGTCCTGCAGCGCCTGCAGGAGAACAGCCTCATCGTACACTTCGACAAGTGCACCTTCGGCATCCAAAAAGCCGACTTCCTGGGCCACGAGGTATCCCCGGATGGTGTCCGCCCACTCACATCCAAAGTCGCAGCCATCACCAGGTTCCCCGTCCCCACCTCTGTCAAGGCCGTCCAGGTGTTCCTCGGGATGGTGAACTACTACAGGCGGTTCATCCCCGGGATCGCGCACACCACGGCCCCCTGACGGAAACTCTGAAAGGCCAACCAAAATCCTTGTTGTGGGGACCCAGCCAGCAGCAGGCCTTCTCCCTGACGAAGGCCAACCTCGCCGAGGCAACCGCCTTGGCCCACCAGGATCCCAGCGCCCCCCTCCAGCTGACGACGGACGCCAGCAACGTCGCCTGTGGTGCTGTCCTGGAGCAGGTCATCGACAGCGCCCACCAGCCCATCGCCTTCTTCAGCAAGAAGTTCAACCCCGCAGAGGCTCACTACAGCACCTTCGACAGGGAACTCTGAGCAGTGTACCGTGCAGTCCGGCACTTCAAGTTCCTTCTGGAGGGCACGCCCTTCACAATCTACACGGACCACCAGCCGCTGGTACACGCCTTCACCAAGCAGGGGGACGCATGGTCTTCCAGGCAGCAGCGGCATCTCCCGGCCATCGCCGAGTTCCCCTGCTCCGTCAAGTACCTCCCCGGCAGGAAGAACCCTGTGGCGGACACCCTCTCCAAAGTCGAGCTAAACGCGGTGCAGCTCGGGATCAACTATGAAGACCTTGCCGGGGAGCAGACCGCCGACCCAGAGACCCCAGCCTACCGCACCGCCATCACGTCCCTGAAGTGGAGGGATGTGCCCCTCGCCCCCGGGGGCCCAAGTCTCCTCTGTGACGTCAGTACCAGCCAGCCCCGCCCCCTGGTGCCAGCCTCCCACTGCCACCAGGTATTCGACGTCATCCACGGCCTCTCACACCCCTCCAGCAGGACAACGGCCAAGCTGCTGTCAGAGAAGTTCGTCTGGCATTGAGTGCAGAAAGAAGCGAGGACCTGGGCGAGGCAGTGCCTGCAGTGCCAAACCAGCAAGGTGGGACGTCACACCGAGTCCGGGGCAGGCGAGTTCCCGCAACCAGGGCGGCGCTTCGGCCACATTCACATCGACGTCGCCGGGCCCCTTCCCCCATCAGGTGGGTCCAGATATCTCCTGATGGTGGTAGACCGCTCAACGAGATGGCCCAAAGCCACGCCAATGCAAGAAGCCACCGCCAGTGCATGTGCCGAGGCCCTGCTCTCCAGTTGGATCAGCCGCTTCGGCATCCCAGACCACATCACAACCGACAGGGGTCCCGCCTTCCTGTCCGAATTGTGGTCCGCCCTGGCTCGGCTGCTGGGGACAGCGCATCACACCACCACGGCCTACAACCCAGCGGCCAATGGCTTGGTCGAGCGGTTTCACAGGTCCCTGAAGGCGTCCCTTATGGCCCGCTGCACCGCCAAGGACTGGAAGTACCAACGGCCGTGGGTCCTCCTCGGGTTGAGAACCGCCCCCAGGGCCAACGGCGCCCCGTCCGCAGCTGAGAAAACCTACGGCGAGTCCCTCGTGGTCCCGGGCGAGCTTGTGACAGACGATCGCCACATCCCATCGGTCCAGAGGCTTCGCGACATAGTCGACAAGTTCACCCCCTGCAACCGGACATACACCGACAGGTCGGCCACCTTCACGCCACCAGGGCTGGCCTCCACCACCCACGTCTTCATCAGGGATGACGCCGTCTGCCCGCCACTGACCAGGCCCTACAAGGGACCCTTCCGCGTGCTGGAGCGGAACAACAAGGCGTTCCTGCTCGCACTTCACAGGAGGAACGACTGGGTGTCAATAGACCGGGTCAAGCCCGCCCTCCTGGAGGAGGACACAGACGTCACCGCATCGCACCCTCCACCTGGTCAGCCTTCGCCGCAGCCGGGCCCTCGTAAGAAGTGGGCACACGGCCGCCCCCGAAAAAGCCCGCCCACACCCGCAGTCAGGCACCCTCACACACAGGGCGTTCCCCCGATGTCCTCATGCAGCCGTGGCACCCTTCAGTGCCCCAGCAGATACGCCGACTAATCAGACATTACCCACGTCTTGGGGGGTGGGGGGAGTATTTGTAAAGTCATCTGTAAAGTCATTTGTGAAGCCTCTGCTGAACGTGTTGTTTGTAAAGTCTCTGCTGAGCAAGTTTTCTGTGGAGACGTCCCATTTTCTTTGCCTCTACAATTAGTCACGCCTAACGTGCCAGGTCATGCAAATTCAATCATTTAAACTATGTATATAATTGTTTACCTATTGTCAATTGTGTATCGTGTATTTCTTCTTTCACAGGCAACAAGATTGTATTCAATTTCAGTTCTGTCTATTTTCACATTGTAAAGTGTACTCTTTCGCTGTATTTATTGTTAATTATTATCGACCTCAGGTCACTTATGCTCCCAATGTATTCCGCGACACGACGTCAGTCTGCCGCTATATAAACCGCCTGGATCATGAATAAATCAGCAGTACTATTTTACCTGCTCGTTTTTTGCACCTCTTAAATTATAACTGGACGAAAATCATGAGAAATGATATCCCTACTCTTTTTTTATTGTAAGCAACAGATGTGTATACAAAAACATTTGCATCTATATTCATTTATCCCATGTCAATAACACAATGACCAGCAGATTGGCAGGTATTTTCCAGTCTGATAAGTAGCTATAAATGCAGCAAAACTGTTTTTAATGAAGTGAGATACAAGGACGTATTCCAAGAGCCCTATGATCTATGGTGCCATGCTTCAGTCACTTTACCCAGCAGTCAAGAAATTTCCAGATGTAAAGAAACTTACTGGTTGAACGACCGTTACACTGAAACCGACACTATGAATGTGATGACCTTGTAGACTGCAATGGAACGCATCAAATTCCTGATGAAAAGTTCCGTATGAAGACCAATCTGCGACAGGTTAGGGATGGCTGTTTATTCATGCGATCAACCTTGAATAAGACTGCTCTCCCCGGATGCATATTTCCCAAGTCTGGAAGAGTATAAGGATAGGGGAAAATTAGGACCAATGAAAGCGAGCGGAGCTGATCCATGACGTCACAAGCCACGCCCTTTAGCTCCTTGGTCCCATATCCATTACTGCCAGTCACGATGCCTAAGAAAAACTTCCCAGTTTCACAGCTTATGTCTTGTATGACTTATATGTTTTAGTCAGATACATCTAAACATAATGCAACACTAATTTAACAACATAATATTCTTCAAATGAGATACACCGTGAAATATATTATGCATTATTGGCTTCTCCTCTTGGCAATAGTGGTCAGTGCCTGTTAATTCCTGCTCGCAAAGTCGATATTTACTGCATAAGTAATATTTTCATCGCGAGTTTCTAAATTATATACTTGAAAATGTATGTTTAATGCCATTTATAAAGAGTTGCGATCACTCATGAATCAAACAATACACAAGATGGTAAAAATGATGGTATCTGACCTGTTTGTAGGGGAAAAAGAGAGAGAGTAGTAGGCTTACGCTACGGCTTTCTTTGGACATATGCTATTTCGCAGTAATGCACATTACTGTGCATTGTATAAAAGCAATATACTGGTCATTACTAGGTCATGAACAGGAATCAGACTGATATAGTCCCTACTATTTACAGGGACACAGTATCAGCTTCATTCATTAAATTACTTCAAGAGCTAATGTGCCCTTAATTAAGGAAACCTATGGCATTGTTGCTTTGGCGATCTAAGTTAGCCTACTGTAACCAAATATAATTACTTGACAAACTCATCCTGTCAGTAGCTAATCTGAAAAAGGTTGTTTTTCAAGGTGTACTTGATAGGCTGTTGTAAAAAATTGCCTTTTTGAGGTGGATTCCCTTTTGATAACCTTCCAAAAGAAAATGACGCTTAAGACTACATAAGTGTTGTGTGGTGCCCAACGCTTGTCACTTTGCCATTTCCAGTATTGTGTTTAAGAATGTGTGTGTGTTCGTAATTACGTGTCCTGTTTAGGCAATGACATCATCTAAAATTGTGTTGTCACACGCCACCATTTGATTCACTACGTTTAACAGATATGTACAGTAGAGGTTCCAGAATATTGTGCTTTTAGTTTATTTTTGATAACGAACTTAAGAATTAGCTTGAAGTTTTTTATGTTGATTTGAAATTTGTAAGTCAGGTCTGTGCTTTTAGTTTATTTTTGATAACAAACTTAAGAATTAGCTTCAAGTTTTTTATGTTGATTTGAAGTTTGTAAGTCAGGTCTGTGTTCACAGTGATTGTGTCGTCTCGTTTCCACAATAAAACTCGAATGCAGAAGGGAAGGAGCAGCTTTTGGCCTATTTTTTTGTGCAGTTGGTCAGTTATTTGGTGTCGTGTTGTGTGTGTGTGTGTGTGTGTGTGTGTGTGTGTGTATGCTTTAGAAAGGGCTATTACTCTTATTCTTTGAACTTTGTAATTTTGGTTAGTTTGAGTGCCTTTCAGTTGTAACCCCGTTTCATTTATTTCTTATATATTTGCCTGTTTGATATGTTTAACCTTTAGCTATTAAATTAATTTTAAGGTTAAATTCAGCACGTGTTTTTCAATGTCCTTCCATCTTATTTCATTTTCCCGAGATCATAATTTAGCGAATGGTGAATATAATTTGATCAGGTAAACTTGAGTATTGAGTCCTCTAAGGTCTGAAAATCAACCCATGATTACTACTGTAGTAAGATGCATACAGTATATATATATATATATATATATATATATATATATATATATATATATATATATATATATATATATATATATATATATATATATATATATATATATATAAATAAGAGAGAGAGAGAGAGAGAGAGAGAGAGAGAGAGAGAGAGAGAGAGAGAGAGAGAGAGAGAGAGGCGTGTTCCTCTCGTCGTATCTGACAGACTTACGATCTGAGCCCATGTCTATAGGGACTGTTCAGTAAGTGGAAGTACTTAATTGTGGTACTATTCATTAATAAAATTAATGTGTTATTCTTGTTAGTACTGAATTCGGTTGAGATAGATCTCCCTGTAATTTAGAAACCGCAAAGGGCGCGTGGTGTTGTTACATAAGGACTTTGGCGGTTTTGACATACATACATACGTACACATATATCTATCTATCTATCTATCTATCTATCTATCTATCTATCTATCTATCTATCTCAAGGCTTCCCCGAGTGCAAGGTTGCTTTCCCCTGCGTCTGAACTAAAATTACCTTTATTCCATGTTTTTTGCCTTCGACTTTCTAAAGAAACACCAAGCGTATATATATAATGTAGCCTATGTGTACACACACACACACACACACACACACACACCCTCTGGTGATCCGATGACTGGAAACCGCGTCTATAAATTTTTCGCCGTAAGTGCTCCGATGACGCGAATTCCGCGCCATTCGTAAGTTATTTTCGGGGGAAATTCACCAAAAAAAAAACGAGTCATCCGAAGAACACGAGGACTGCGCCATTGCGCGGGCAGATCTTGTACATACAAGAAAACGTAAACAGGAAACCGGCATTTTCACATGTTAAACCTCTGAATGTAAAAATAGCAACGTTTCTTTTTCGTAAGAATTTACTTTTTTTTTTTTTACATATATTTCTGTCTTTCAACAACATTTCCGTCTTTCAGCTTCAATTGCTCAATTTTTTTCTGGGAACACATATTGCTTTTACGTGGGCTATTTATAGCAAATTTATTCAGCTTTCCATTGCAATTTTCAATATTTTCTTTGCGTTATGCATTACCGAGTAATTACGAAAAATGTAAGCGTAAATATGACCACTTGAGAACCCAGTCGAGCCGCGTAGTTCCGCCTAGGGTTTACGAGTGCGTGAATAATTTTTTGTACGCCTGTTTGTGTATCTGTAAATAACTTCAGTGTGCATGTATTATATATCATTCGAACGGCCATTCTTTGTACTTTATCGAGCTGAACGCTGAAACGGCAAAATGTAAAAATATCAACGTTTCTATATAAAAATCTTTAGCGAACAATTGACTGTACGTGAAACAAAACTTATCTTTGAGCTTCAATTGCTCAACTATTTACGGGCAACACATTAATTTTAGGTATTATATAATGTAGGAAATTTATTCAGCTTTCCATCGCAGTTTTCACTTTTTTTCTAGCATTATTTATTACCGAGTAATTACGAAAAATGTCAGCGTTGAACGCGTTGAACGCCGTAGTTCGGCCGGATTTTATGCATGCGTAGATAATTTTTTGTGCGCTTGTAAATAACTTCAATGTGCATGTATTATATATCATCCGAACGGCCATTCTTTGCACTTTATCGTGCTGAACAGCAAAATGTAAAAATATCAACGTTTCTATATAATAGTTGCCGCATATTTTCGTAGAAAGAGAGAGAAAAAGATTGTCCGTAATCTAACGACAATTGTTCAGTTTTATTCCAACAATACATATATCTTTATTTTGTGCGTTTTATAGGAAATTTATTCAGCTTTCTAATGCCACCTTTATTTTTTTTCTATCGTTATTCCTTACTTAGGTACGATACGAAACGTCAACATAAGTAGGTTGGAAAATCTGAAAATTGCACTCCGTAAAAAATTAGCATTTTTTAATCGGTAACAGCTAATTAGCAAACACATTTATAGCAAAACGATTCATTCCATGTGAAAGTTCAAACATTCCCACACAATTTACGTGTCAAATAGACTCCACAAACCTAATTATTATATTTTTAGTGATTATTTAAAAAAAAAAAGTCTACGATTTTCCTTAAAAATTTCACGTTCGTCACTTTTTTCTATTATTTCTAAGCCTTGCAAAGATTTCCTGATTGCTTTAGGAAAAAATTCAATAATTTGCCGACATCATAAAACAAACCAGAAGCCTATATCAGTTATAGTTGGGACGTATCGATTTTTACAAAGAAACTTTTCCGCGCGAACCCAACTTTTCCCTCCACGGCATAAGTCGCGTACAGGGTAGCGTTACAGGAACCCCGAAATCGCGCGAGGCCTAATAAGTCATGTTAAGGTGGTAAACAAAGTACTTAATAAACCATCTTTTGTAAGAATGTGAAAAGCCACGTATCAAAGACGCTTTTAATTTCGATGTCCTGCCCAGCAAATGTGAACAAAGATTAAGAAAAGATGGAAAATCAATCGCTATTGTAAATTTGTACTTCCAGATGACCACTTTTAGACAAGTCTGCGACAAAATTAACTTAGCAAACTGAAAAAAGACATAGACATGCAGCCAAACTGCCACTCTCATCGTAATGTCTAGGTAGACGCATATGTTTTGCGATCAGCGAAGTTAAGCTGCTTTGGGTGTGGTCAGTAACTGGATGGGTGACCGTCACCGAAGCCTTGTTTTATGCTCTCGTATGAAAAGTGTTGCTTAGTTTCATTATGAGAATGTGTTATGTATGTAAATATACACGTAAATAATTAGTAAAATGAGAGGAACTGAATTCTGTGGTGGACTGGAATCCTGCACATCAACAAGAAATCGCCTTTACCACTTGCTTATAATACGAGAACATGGGAAGGGTTCGACGTCACCACCGACGTCAGTTTTTTTTTTTTTTTTTTAAATCTTCGTTTTATAAAATTTTTCGTGTAGATTTACATCCATATATAGAATATAGTCTGATAATGAAAGAAAAGAAACCTTTTAAAAGCCGAGAGAGAGCATACAAGAGGGAATCAGTCGCGGTCACCTTTCCAGAGTACTGACCACACCCAAAACAGGTTAACTTCGCTGATCTCAAAACAGCAGTGGCGTCTGCTTAAAACGCCGATAGTAACGCAAAATGAAGGTTATTCTATCAAATAATATATACATATTATGTAGCTTTCTTGTGCGGCTGTGAAAAAATTCCGATCGTATAGGGATACGCCTTATACGATCAGTATTTATTGCTTTGTGGTACTGGGTGGTAGAGTGATATGACCACTCGGTTATGCCACTCTACGAAGGAATCTGTCTTGGAACTCCTACAGTATCTAGAGGTTGACGCACCAACGCCAAATCAAATCGCCTTAAATTACAATTATATTACTTCCTGCCAAAATTTACTATTCCCAAAACATTTCTGCCACCAACAAATGTCTTCTCTTTATAAAATCACGCATGAAATCCACCTTGAATTATATTAATTGCATAGAAAACATTTCAACAACGATCACCATCTCAAGTACCTTGCCATCGTCGTGGCGATGCGATTTTGTTTTTCTTCTCTTCGTCTTGAATGACGACGTCCAATGGAAACAAAGATGGCTGCTTGCGATCGCTGCTGGAAGTCCTCTTGGCTTTTTATTTCAGTCAATTTGGACGACATACTATATTATTTCCAATTTCAGTCTCACAGTGACCTCAATAAAAATAGCACGATTTATTTAGTCTCATAAAAATGTCCCTTTAGGTGCCGTAGATTTCTAAATTGGGAGAGTGAAGAGGCAGTCGGGTGGTCACCCTCTTGTTTGATGTTACGCCGAAATGTCGAAATAAAACAGACTTTTCTCAGTAAATAGCCCATTTTTTTCTAATTTAATCTCGTATATATGAATACCTATAAACAAACTGCTACTCTTACAATGACAAGGTTTGACGAGCCTTATTAGGCTGCATTTAGGAGGTACAAAAGATCGATAACCATCGGGTATAAGCGAAGATGATATACATTAGTTTGAGAAGAAAGAAGCAATAGGCCAGTTTAAAAGACACATCTCGCCTGCCATTTTTCCTACATATAGACTAGTTTAGTTCAGCAATACTGTACCATTTCTAGAATGACAGTTCATTTCCTAATTGCAGAATATTATGGCCTAGACATGCAAGTCTCTAGAGAAGTTGAGACCAGCTCCTAGTGTGGGCTCGATGAACAGTTATGCAAAAACTTAGTTTGTAGGACTATTTGCTTTAATATATTTTTGTTAGGTTTGTTTTTGTTTTATTGAATAGATGATGACACCAGATTCCTTTGTACTACAATAATCTTTCGGCAGTTACATAAAATCTTGCGCGTTAATAAGTTTTGATTTCTTATCTCTTGTTTCCTTGCATGCAAATGACAGTAAACTTTATGTAATTAAATAGAAGTAAGGGGCTTTAAAATGGTGAACTCTTGTCGGAAACAAAAGGGCGACATTTAGTACAACATGGTAATTTCAGATCTGACA
The DNA here is from genome assembly GCF_040412425.1 of Macrobrachium rosenbergii. Classification (NCBI taxonomy): domain Eukaryota; kingdom Metazoa; phylum Arthropoda; class Malacostraca; order Decapoda; family Palaemonidae; genus Macrobrachium; species Macrobrachium rosenbergii. The sequence continues at coordinate 96,545,325 of NC_089752.1, forward strand.
GAAAACATTCATTCATTTTCGTAGTCACAAAGAAACAATCTTACTTTGTACAAGTACTACTGGCAATAGGGCTGTGTCGGCAAACCTTCAGTACGCGAGAGAATATTGAAACGTCATTAGAAAACAATGTTAAAAGCACAGAGGAAGTACTGTAACATTTAACTATTATGGTTAATACGAAAAATGTTTGAACGATTATCGGGAAAAGCGAAACATTGAGAAGGAAATTAACTTGGCAATTCGAAAAAAGACGAAAACTTGCAGCCATACTCATCATAACGTCTAGATAGACTCATATGTGTTAAAATAATACCTACTGATCAGAATGAGAGGGAGAAGACATCGTACCGATAAACACACACACACATATATATATATATATATATATATATATATATATATATATATATATATATATATATATATATATATATATATATATATATATATATATATATATATATATAGAGGTATATATATATATGATGATGAAAGATAGTAAAAAACTTATATTGAAATGAAAAGCAAAAGACGAAATGCAGCAGCGATCACGAACCATCTTTGTTTAAATTGGATGTATTCAAGACGAAGAAGAAAAAAAAAAATCGCATCGCCACGACGATGGCAAGGTGCTTGAGATGGTGATCGTTGTTGAAATGTTTTCTATACAATTAATATAATTCAAGGTGGATTTCATGCGTGATTTTATAAAGAAAAGAGAAGTGTTGGTGGCAGAAGTGTTTTGGGAATAGTAAATTTTGGCAGGATGTAATATAATTGTAATTTAAGGCGATTTGATTTGGCGTTGGTGCGTCAACCTCTAGATACTGTAGGAGTTCCAAGACATATTTCTTCGTAGAGCGACATAACCAGTGGTCATATCTCTCTACCAGCAAGGCCCCAAAATAAATAAATACTGATCGTATAAGGCCTCCCTATACGATCGGAATTTCTTTGCAGCCGCACACGAAAGTTCCATGATATAAATATATTATTTGATAGAATAACCTTCATTTTGCGTCGCTAACGGCGTTTTAAGAAGACGCGACTTGGGTTTTTGAGATCAGTGAAGTTAAGCAGCTTTGGGTGTGGTCAGTACTCTGGAAAGGTGACCGCCACTGAATCCCTGTCTTACGCTCTCTCTCGGTTTTCAAAAGGCTTCTTTTTGTTTAATTATGAAAAGCTTTTGTATATATATGTATCTATAAAATATAAAACGTATATAAAAAAAAAAAAAATATATATATATATATATATAATATATATATATATATGGAAGGAAAGTCCATCAAGAATTGTGGTGATTTTTTAAATTTTTATTAAGCGACATAATAACACATTCTCAGAAACCCATCATCACAGCTACGACAGAAAGACGAACACACATCCAGTTACATATAATAAAAAGATTCATCCAAAAAGAAAAGTTATAATAAAATTAAAAAAAAAAACACAAAGTGGTCCATAAATAATACATTCATAAAAGTTATGTTGTAAAAATCGAAGTAAAAACGCCTCTTCCGAAAATTGCCCGTTTCTTCGATTTGATTCTCGTGTATCATATTACCCTAAAACCTCTATTCAAGTATTATAAGGTTTGAATGACTGCATTTAGAAAGTACAAAGATAGAAGATCGGGTACTCGAACAAGATACAGTTTCATGAGGCAAAAACTCCCAAAGAACTATCTGGTTACATTTTCCCAGGTAGATGATTTTGCTGTAGTTTCTAGAATTATACTTAATTTTTAAACTATTGCTATTATGGACTGCAAAGCAAGTCTATAGAAGAGACTAGTAAAGTTCATAGTGGGGGCTCGATGAATAGTTATGTAATGGTTTTAAAACGTTTATATTTTTGTTTTAAATTTGTTGTTCGATTTTAACTCAATGGTTCCTTAAGAAGATATTGTTCTCGAGAATTTTTCGCAGGAACAATTTCATCATGAATTTATGACACGTATTTCGCAAACTGTAATTTGGGATACTCGATTTCTTACAATATATTTTTCTATACTGGCCGACATAATCACATATGTCACAAAGAAATTCAGTACTTGTTTCCAAATATACCTGAATAAGGACCAAATAAAGCTAAAAATTTGGTTTCTTAAGATTATTTCTCTCCTCTGGCTTGTTTTCATGGCCGAAATAATCTTTTTTTTCGACAATACTTGAAAACGTTTAACTTGTGTTTTTTTAAACGTTTACAATGTAAGTTCTGATAACCAAGGACCACTATCACAGTGTCCATTTATCAGAGATACAACGTTTTATACACAAGTTAAACGTTCATCTGTTTAACATTGTTTAAAATGCGAAATAATCTTAATAAACCCATTAACTATTCGGTCCTTATTCAGTAAAGGTGTTTAAATAGAAAACTAGCTGGATACATCAATTTTCCTATTTATTTTGTGTCCCAAATGTTATTTCATAGTGAAATTTGGAAAAGCCAGAGGCTTCTTAAGGTGAGAATATCAAACAGCTTTAATACAGAAGAAACGTTTTAAAATATTACAAAGCTTTTCCCGCAAGCTTTATTTGATGGAGAAAAAATAATATATTTGGACTAACAAGTACTACCGAATTTCTTTACCCTCATAACCATGCGATTACTGTCAGGACCAGTATAGAAAAATATATTGTAAGAAATCGTCTTCTTCCCTTCACTTGAAATTACATTCTTTACCAAATTGTGTTTCATAATAACTATTTTGGCTTTTAGGATGAATCTTTTTTTATTAAATTTTCATGAGCTGTGATGATGGGACTGAACCCATAATGTCGATTTCATTAAAAATCAACATAACTCAAAAAAATGTTCATATGTAATATATAAATATATATTATATATATAATAATATATATATATTAATATATAATTCATCGAGCCAAAACTATGGACTTTACCAGTATCAACTTAAATAAAGGTTTGTTGTGCAAACATAAGATATATATATTCTAGAACTAAGGAAATGATTAAATGGTACAGTATTTCAAGATCAGTTTTCTAGTCTATGTTGGAAAAATGTATAACTATTCATCTTTAAACCCACTAATGTTTACTGCCTCTAAAACTGAGTATCTCATTTCTTTTATGGCTTTTGATATTGGATGGAGATGGTTGTCTATCTTTGGAAATGAAGTATAATTCTTATGTCTGGTCAGTATTTCTAGATCAGTGGAGAAAAATATCTTGTAAGAAATCGGTTGACTTGAGCGTATGGGAAGGAAAATTTTTGTCAAACCTTATAATTAGAATGAATAGAGGTTTTAGAAACTGTATCTGGAATTCGTATTAAAATACCCGATGAAACAAAACCAAAATCTTTTGAAGAAATGCAAGCCTAAGAAGTGTTGATTTCATAGTTTTATACAAAAGGTTACATGGGGTGAATGTAAATTAAATCGATGGAACACCCTTCCATCCCAAGATAAAAGTGTTGATATGAATGTGTTGTAAACCCTTGCAATGTACAACATCTGTTTTTGCGTATCAAATGCAGCCAAAGTTAAACCTGCATTTTAGGTGTATACACGGTCAGTAACTGGATTTTATACAAAAGTTGACATGATATAATGTTTATTCGATGGAACACCTGAATGCGGCACAGTAACTGGATGTGTTTTGCGATCAGCGAAGAAAGCTTGTCATACTCTGTCGTATGAAAGTTGTTGCTTAGTTTCATTATGAGAATGTGTTATGTTTCCCATGTAAAAATATACACGTA